>NC_035444.2:61992188-62292188 GCF_002127325.2 Helianthus annuus | reverse complement strand
TTTTGATATCTCTCACGTAAGTGATATTTCCGAGATTCATTATATCAAAATATGTGTGAGAAAATATTTGACTTATGTAACATATACTTATCAAAAAGAGTGTCATCTATATAAGGACAAGTTTACATTAGTTGCTCCCACTCATCCTGAGGTTGGTACACATAAATCTACTTAATTTGTGATGAAAAGAATTGCATTAAGATTTCGTCACATTTTGATGTTTGCTTCAACCCATATATGGATTTCATCGACTTGGAAACTAAGTGTTCTTGACCTTTCAGTTTAGAACTTTCAGGTTGTTTTGAACATGTAAGTCTTTGTTTAGGGAAAGTTGTTTTAATATCCATGTAATGTAGCTACAAAAGATTATAAGCTACTAGAACAACAACGATCCTCAAAGAAGCCTTTTGTAAGAAAGGTAAGATGATTCTTTGATAAATAATTCTCTTCTGAGCATAACCATTAACAATCAATTTTGCTTTTAGTGTCTTAACATTTGCATTTGGATTTAGGCAATTCAACCAAATCCCAAACGTTATTTTGACACATAAAATCAAATTTGCTAATAACAATTTTTATTCCATTTAGAAAATTGATTGATGCTAATGGCTTAATTAGAAGAGGTAGGATCAGTAAACTTTCTAATATCCATTTCAACTTCAGTCAAGGAGGATACATAATCATCAAAGTTAAACCTAGACGACCTCCGTAGTTGATTATTGGGTTGTATTATGAGTTTCAGTTTTATGGATTAACTCTTGATTAAGTTGCTATCATTTTCAAGATTCCAAGTGTGTAAGAGTTGGTGGAGTATGGTGTACAAGAGGTGTAATCGGAGTAAAATTTAATAAGTCTCTTCCCCTCGCCTCTTGTACTTCTTGCAAGTCAAAATAAGGACTTTGACTGCTCCCACTGACCTTAGAAATCTTTAGGAACTCAACATGCTTAGGGTCAATATTTAACGACCAACAGATTCTAATAGAGAAAATAAAATTAATGACGTTAGTCATTGTAGTTTCTCTTGTTGAGGATTATGTTAGTTTAGGTAAGAAATCTAAGTGTGCCCACAATTAAGCAACAATGAAACTTTTGTAAGAGTAGCATTAGATTTTAAAGGAGACAAGTTTTGATGGAACAGTGTCGTGATGGAGTGGTGTCGTGTACAAGAGGTGTAAATTGAAGTACTACGAAGTTTTCACTCCCCCACCTCTTGCAACTATTGCAAGTTATTCTTAAGACACTTAATACTCCCACTGATCTGTGATATCTCAAAATGCTACAAGAGAAGTTTCAATGAGGTACGTGACGTGGGAACCTATCATATATATGTTAGACTTTATTTGATTCCTTTAATGTCCAGATGTCATAAGAAAACTCAGGGACATATTTAATAGAAATCTTATTAAGTATATATATATGAATAGATTTCTTCTAAGACCGTGGGCCATATGCGACAAAATTTAGATACAAGTAGATAGTCTTTAAATGATAAATGAATTATGTCTGAATATTCTAAGTTCCACGAATGTCAATGAATGACTTATGATGGACCCATACATATTCCTTAAGCCAAGTCATATTTTAGGGCTTTAACATCATGATTTGAAATCACTTAGAATAAGATGAGATGAAAGAAAATCATCCTCATTAACCATGTCATGATTTCTCATGAATTTCGGTTATAATGGATGAAATTTATAAGTCTCATTTTCCTTTTGTCAAATTCTCATTTGCAGGATGACAACAGTTGTGAAAGTGTAAGGTATCATCTAGTTTTATCTTAGTAATGTTTCAATCCAGATATTTAGAACAAATAAGATGAGATTTTAAGGTAAGTGTGACTTTATGTTGACTATGCAAACCTCACAACCTTCATAACATTGCTTAATTATGATACTATATTCTGATTAATCTTCAGAATATATAAGGTATCGAAAGGCGTTGTTAGAAGACTGCTTATTATGGTTCTTATAGCCTTAACATTTAATTTTGTCACTGTAACACCTCGAAAATTTGCGTCCTATAATGTATTGACACGTGTCATAAGCTTGAACGTGTTGATGAATACTATAAAGGGACTAAAGTTGACAAACATAGAAAGTATGTGAATTAAAGGGTTCAAAATGTCAACAATGGATAAATATGCCCTACAATATCCCTATATGATGTTTATACCCTTAAACGAATGATTCATGGATCATACAAAGCTCATTTTGAAAGAAAGTGAGAAATTACAAACTACAGGGGTTAAATGTGTCAACATGTGTAAGTTATACCTCTGAGTGACCTTTTAGCAAACCCGAAGCTTTGTAACGGTAAATTATGCTCACTAGAATAAGTGATTAAAATTTCACAAAGTTTCGATAAAGAATGAGGAAGTTATGACAATATTCGTATACTAGGGGTTAAAAGCGTAAACGTTGAAAGTTATGACTTTTCGGGTAGTAACAATGTAACCAAGGACCTAACAAAAGGGGTATAAGTCTCGAGGCCCTTATATGTAAATAAGAAGGGCTCATAATGCAAAGAATGCCCTTTCGAAAAGCCAAGAGCCAACCTGCAAATAGTGAAAAGTTTGGAAATCAGATCAGAAGGCCCACGCGGGGCGCGTAAGCCTGATAAAAGTCTTACCCGGGCCGCCTGGCTTGCCCAGATGCAGAAACTTGTGACAGCAGCCTGTTTGAGCTCTTAACCGACTTATGTTGCCTTTAAACACTTCCAAGAGCTGCCTAAACAACCCCTAGACATTTAGGGACACTTGTTAGTGATCAAACATCAATGGTAGACCTTGTTGTCAACAATCTATGAAGATTTGAACTCTATATAAAGCCCATTGTTGCACACTTTGATCATTCATTCATTCCTTCATCTGCTGATCATTTCTGGAGCTCAAGACCTCCTTCTAAGCTTCCCTAGTCGTGTATAGGACCTTTGTAAGTATGCTTGACCTTTCCTTATTGAGTTTTCGATTAGTTTTAGCTTAGAAGTCAAACCGTCTTAAATAACGGTTGACTTAATGGTTAATCACTATTGGTCCAGTGATTGATCGAATCAAAGGTAGTTATAAGTTGGTAATCATGTGCCTCTGATTCCCATTCTAACTAGGTCAAATGTCAGGTCAAAGTTGTTTATAAAAAGTCAACAGAAGCTTAATTTTCGATTTAACGCATAAGTAGCAATGTAGAAGGCGTATAACCTATTTTATCACTCATATAACTTGGTAATAAGTTTAAGAACTGATCTAAGCTCGTTGATCCGACAATTTCCTGTTTTGACCCGGTTCGGAACCGAAAGTCGCAAAACTTTGACTTTTTCTTTGACTTCAGTTCTGTAACACCTCGAAAAATTTCGTCCAATAATGTATTGACACGTGTCATAGACTTTGCATATGCAAAAACAAACTTTAGAGGGACTAAAGTTGACAAACGGTGAAAACTATGGAACGTAAGGGTCCAAAGTGTCAACAATGGATAAATAGACTCTATAATAACCCTACATAATGTTTATGACCTTAAACGGATGGATCATGGATCATACGAAGCGGAAATTGCACAAAAGTGAGGAATTACAAACTATAGGGGCTAAAAGTGTCAACATGTTGAATTTATACCTCTGAGTGAACTTTTGGCAGACCCGAAGCTTTGTAATGCTAAAATATACTCACTAGAATATGTGGTAAAAATTTCATGAAGTTTCGTTATCGTATGAGAAAGTTATGGCCAAAACCGTTCTTGAGGGGTTAAAAGCGTCAACGTCGAATTTCATGACTTTTCGGGTAAGCGCAAAGTTATCCGAGGACATTACCATGTTGGTAAATGTCCCAAGGTTCTTAAAAACCAGATTTGGGGGTTTACGAGTCAAAATAAATAGCCGAAACCTCGCGTGCAAAGACAGGGACCAAAGCTGCCAATTTTAATTAAAGTTTGGCAGCCCCAGGTGCAGAATTTCGATCAGCTGCTGTTAAGTCCGAATTTTTGAGTGTTTGACAGCTACTATCACCTCCCTTATGCACCAATGGATGGACATGCAAGTATAGACACATGTAGACTCCTTACAACAGCTGATTTCCTTTATAATTCAGATCAAAGCTCACATTTTGGGCACTTGTGTTAGTAACAAGAACACCCACAAGCTTGCAAGAACTCTCAAGGCTTTTCCAGGAGCAATCTGATCGGCAAGGCAGCCTCCTAGTGCTTTCTAGGCTTCATTAGGACCTTTGTAAGCATTCATATCATCCTCTAATCCGTTCTAGCATAGATTATTAGTTAAGAGTCAAACCGTTGTTCATAAAGTTTGACTTTTCGATTAAACGAGTTTGGCTCTGTCATTTCTCAAATTGAAACCACCGATATGTTGGTATTTATGTGGGAAACAAACCCTCTAAAGGGTATTCTCTAATTCCCACTTTATGCATGCTAATTGTCGAGTCAAAGGTGTTATTAAAAAGTCAACAGAAATCGTTTTTGCGAAAAATAGCTTAAATGGTAATGTAGATGACATGCAATCAGTTTGATCATCATAAATAACTTATAATGAATATAAGAATATGTTTCACCATGATCAACTCGACAATCTTTGATATAAATACGAATCGGAACCGAAAGTCTTGTAAAACGACTTTTTCGTAGACTATCGATTCGGATCCGTGCATGCATGTTTGAGATCTGTATTGGAGCCTATTTTTGACCATTTTTATTTTAGTATAACTCTCTGGAATTTTTACATCTCGAGTCTATACTTAGCCGATTCATTTGCATGTTTCCGATTTATGCTTAAAGTGGACTATTTTGCCCTTTTTGATATAAAACGTGATTTTTGGAAAAGTGAAAGAGTAGAAATCTTTATTATTAATTTATAAACTTGCACCGAAAATTTGAGATCAGTTGGTGGTCCAGATTTTGAGTTATGGCCGATAGCGTAAAACTATATCTTTATGTTAAATAAACGGCGTATTTAGCATATAACCTATTTCAGGCCACGTTTTGATATAAAACTTTTTACCCACTGATGTTATATAATATTTTGGGATTTTTGATGATTTTTATTTAATTTTTGGCTGATCGTATCTTAGATCGCTAAGTTAATTCGGTTAATGCCGGTTTTGACCGTTTAAGCCATAAAATGAGTTTTATACATCCTTTTGACCCCAAACCTTTTTCTACTGATTTTATTTGTTAAATAAATTATTTTGGGAATTCTGGAAATATAAAAATCTCAGCTTTCTTTTAAAAACCCGGAAACGGCTCTAAATCGCATTTTTAGCGTTTTTAGCGCATTGTAAGCGTTATACTCATATTAAACATATAAGACTCATACCTACTGATGTATTTAGCATATTTTCATATAATAACAGTAAGTATAAGATTTTGAACTCAGATTTCCAGTTTTGACGTTTTTAGCCCTTGTGAAATTACTAAAATACCCCTACGGTGCATAGTTTGATTTTAAATGATAAGTTTTGTCTACGGGTCATACCCTACTGTTATAACATGACAAATTAAGTATATTTACTGTATAATTCAGACCCGTAACTCAGATTTCCAAATTGACTCTTTTATAATCTTTTAAATGACCAAAATGCCCTTATGAGGCGTAAATTGAGTTTAAATCCATTCGGGGCATAATAGAACATAACTTGCTGATATTATATCATATTTAAAGCATATTATCTCAGGGAACTTGCATATGACTCTTTTGATTACCCGTAACGCCCTTTTAGCGTTCGGTTCGGTTTATGTAACTAGTTTGCATAAATTGACCGAAACGGGTCAAACGTTATCATTTTTATCTCAAAATCCAGAATGCATTTAGTATACCCATATTATACAAGTATTCAAACTTGTCGGGTCTAAATCACATTCTATCCGGTCTTTCGCTTAATCGTGCGCTTGTACCGTATCGTCCTTAAAACTAACCGGTCTAAGCTTAGGCTTAAATAAAGACCCGTTAGGAATCTAATAGGTTATTATAAACCTCTGTTCCAGAATAGGAGACCCAGTAAAAGCTATCTGTACTTGCTTGGTGGTATACGGCTGAGATTGAATTTATATTTAGCTCAGGTAAATACATTTTGACTTATTTTCCCTATACGGGCTTGGGGTACGGTATTTAAAATACCGCTTGATCGGGCGCACAAGTCCTGCGCCTTATGGGTGTACAGTCTTGAATAGCTTGTGCGACTCGTTTAAACAGTCTTGTCTTACTTTAGGCTTTGGGGGGTTATTGACCGTGTCCCGGATATCCTTGGCATTATCTTACGAGATGGCCACGACCAGAGCACGGGGTGTAGGCGTACACTCGGCGTGTATAACTCTTTAATGTGGTGTGTCATTTAATCTTTAGCCCGAACAGCAGATCCCGGGCCACCAAAGATACGAGTGCATGTAATTCGTTCACAAGTTTATATTGCATAATTATCCCAAGTTAATAAAAATATTTATGCCTTGTGCATTTAAATCAATTTTCAATCATTTTCAAAATGAGTCAGTTGATTTGTATTTACCAGTGTAAACTGACGTATTTTTCCCAAAAGGTTAAGTGCAGGTACTAAACGAACTAGGCTGGCTGTTTCCTAAGAGCGTCCACTATAGTCTCGCAAGCTCGGACGACAAATAAACTGTTGAACAATTTATCTTATTTTATTGATCCGCCTGTGGATCCGTTTCAACTACTTGTGATATTTATTATTACATTTTAATTAGAGTTGAAATGAATCTATTTCTGCTTCCGCTGTGCATTATTATATTGTGTTGTTTGTCTATGACGATGCCAACCACGTCACTGTACCCCACACCGGGCCCACCGGTGACACGTGGAGATCGGGGTGTGACAGGTTGGTATCAGAGCCAACATTGAGTGAATTAAACACTAGCCCTTAGTGTTTAATCTCAATGACACAATAGCACATTCCTTAACCTTCTGAGTCTAGACTTAACATAGGAATACTCCCGATTCTAATCTGGAATTTACTGCTTCCAATTATTTTATATATTGGATACGTCGCCAAGCGAAGGAGCCGTAATAGGAGTTCTCCACACCCGGAGTCCCGAGATGCTGAGCTTCGTACCACGGCTAAGGTGAAATGAACATCCAAGGAGAAAGCATTCAGAAATAAAATGAAGAAGAAGCTCCTTTTACTGAAGATCGTTTCCTTATTAGTCCTTATAAGGACATATTTATCTTTCAGTCCCTGCGAGGACAACATTATTCCTTTCAAGTCCCGCTTAGGGCAACTTTATACTTTTACTTTTATATAATGGAATGATTACGTTTGGACTTTCATTCTAAATAAGAAATATTAAATAAATGGAAAATATCAATTTTTATTTGATTTGCCATTTAACAAGAATCTTAGTAAGGCAAAACCTAGCTTGAATGTCTTAGTAAAAGGCCTGGCCAATATGGTAAAACCTGGTTGAAAAGATTCAAATCTCTGTTAACATATGTAAACATGTTAACACTCCTGGCTAAGCGTGACCGTAAAATCACACAAGCCACTCTTTTTATAAATTATCTACAGATTATATCTGTATACAAGTCTGATAATGACTTGATGCCTACGGGTAATAAATTTGAAAATTGGGATTTATTTAAAATTCCCTGCAAGTAAAATAGCCATCCATTAGTGATGTAGTGCCTACGGGCCAAACTTATTAAACATCCAATAGTGATGTAGCGCCTACGGGCCATACTAATTGTCATATAAGACAAAAGGCAGTGGTGGTCTATGACTCCCTGTCAAGAAAAAGGTAATGAACTAGGTTCAAACCTCAAGGCTTCGATTCTCTGAAATCCTAGCTTATAATTTATAAATGTCCTTGTGACTAGGCCTTTGTGCCACCTCAATATCCGTAAATGTTTTATAACTAGGATAAATTGTAATGCCTCGACTCTCAGAAATCATGGGTTATAAATTAAACTTGTCTACGTGACTAGGCTTTTATGCCAACGTTATATTTTCAATAAATTTGGGATAATTATAATCCTGAATAAAATAAATATCATCCCTTCCTGCCTGTAAGTATATTAAAAAGAGTCTCAAAGGTACAACCTAGCTTGAATGTCGTTAGGAACCTGGCTACGATGGTAAGACCTGCTTAAAGAAACTCAGGTCCTTGTTAAACACCTGAAAACGTGTTAACACTCCCGACAACAGTGATGCGATAAAATCACGATGGTCACCTCTATATTAGGAACTTCCAAACTCCTCAATTAGCCTATATGATCGATAGGAATCATGGCTAATAAACGTCGAACATGATGTACACATCTAAACATCCACCTGGGATGTATACCTACGGGCAAAGATGCATACATGAAAACGATAGTTTTATTTCATAACTTCTTGTCAAGATAATGAATTATGAAATTTTCCGATCCAAAGGAATCATTGGTTATGTTTTAAAATTTCCCTAGTGACAAGGCATCTATGCCATCGAAAAGTCCTATTGGACAAGCCGTTGTGCTATATAAGATGTCGCTATGACATTGACAGTCGTGACTTATGTCCCCTGTCTAGTAAGTATAAAGGATTTATTCCATTTAAAAACGCCAAAGATGGTTTATTTAAAAATCTAGGCAAGACATGATCAAATAAACTAAATACTATCTATTGGCCTATATGGTTTGTTTGCACCATGGCTATTTAAATTATCAAGTTCGACAATTCCCTATAATTAAGTAAGCTATTACATCATGGTTAGTTAGCCTTCAAAGCTTTACCATGGCTGACTCCTCTGGGGCTCACAATCATCTAGTTAGTCAGAATGATGTTCATTGACTAGCCTTTGTGGCAAAATAAATTATCTTCCACAAGATGACGGTTGTAGTCTTTGACTCTCTGTCCAAAGGTAAAGAACTATGTTCGAACCTTAAGATCTCTGATCCAATAAGATTGCGGATTATAAATTAATGTCCTCTATGACAGGCATTTGTTACCATATTTTATAACGTCGTATGCAACAAGGTCTTCGTGCCATATGATTATTTATGTCCTCCCTGGCGGACTAATGTTTCATACTTTAGAAAGCCATTATGGCAAGCCTTCGAGTTATCTAAAATCATCGATATGCCAAAGACAGCTGGGACATTTTGATCCCCTGTTAAAAGGGTAGCGGACTCGGCCAAAGCCCTAAAGGCCATTAATGATCCTTTTGTGTCTTAGGCCGGATATGATTGATGTACACTCAGATAACACTCCTTAGGAATGCTTATATGGTTTAATAATACCATGATTAATGTATGATAAGTCATCAGAGCAATGACTAGCTGATTGAAATGCACGCAATAAATTGCTACATTTGGTACTTAAATACCAAAAGGTTCGAGTAGGGAGAACTCGTATAAGACAAACAACAGTCGCAATGCTAGAGATGCGACAAATGTTAACGGTGCATCAAGAGTGAACCTCAGGAGTTAGTATTCTATGATAAGCCCCGTTCAACTGAGGGCGGGTGCCCCTACAAATATTTCATCTCATGCAAACCCAGAGATTTCAATGGCGAAAAAGGAGCAATTGATGCTATGGAATGGCTTGAGGAAATGGAAACGGTTGTGGACATCAGCGATTGTGCTGATAAGGACGTAGTAAAAATTTGTTTCACAATCTTTTAAGGGAGAGGCTCTTGTATGGTGGAGGGCCATGATGCAGTCCACGGGGAAGATTCCCCTATACCTTATGGGATGGTCCAAGTTTGTGGACCTTATCAAAGAGAACTACTGTCCACGACACAAAGTGGAAAAGGTGGAGACAGATTTTCTGACTCTCACAATGAAAAACCCAAATTGTCAGCGATAAGTTACCGACTTCAACTCCCTATCTAGACTGGTACCCTATTTAATTACCCCGGAACCAAAACGCATTACGCGTTTCATCGGTGGTTTGGCACCAGAAATAAAAGGGAAGGTTAAGGCTTCAAGGCCAATCAACTACAGATCAGCTGTAGATCTATCCTTGTCTCTCGCTCTAGATATAGTGAGACAAAAGTCGTTCATGAATGAAACTAATGACAAGAGACAAAGGGAGGAGGATAACTCTCAGAATCCTAAGAAGAGCAAATCCAAGCTCAACAATAACCAACAGGATTCCAACAAGAAGCCTACATGCAAAACTTGCAAAAGAAGACATTGGGGGCAGTGTCGATTAAACCAAAAGATAAAGCAATGTGGCATCTGTAAAAGAACGGGCCACCAGTCCCACGAATGTAGGGACATGAAGGATGCAAACTGTTTCAGCTATGGTGAAAAGGGGCACATCAGTACTAATTGCCCTAAGGCTGCCAAGAAAGGAGCGGCTAGGTCTGGGAAGGATAAGAAAGGAACCGCCTAGACTACCGGTTGAATACCTGAGACAGTGCACATCGATAATAGCATTAGGTACGTCCTTTACCGTTTAGCATTGATAGTGACTGCCGAGTATTTTTACATTGATGCAAGGGATAATAAACCTTTAGCAAACCATAAGCTTAGCAAACTCTGGATCATATTCATAATGACTCCTTATATTAAATATGAGGTATAATTTACCAATGAAATCTTTAATGACCTCTCTCCCATCCTCGGAGATATTCCTTTCATAAGAATCTAGAGTACTCTTCCCCAGAAAGAGTACGACAATATATATTATTTATTTTATTTTATTATTTTCTCATTGTTTTCTACCGTCTGTGAATGCCAACTGTGTTTGATAAGAATACCATATGAGGAATTGCGTATCCTAGTGTGTCCCATAGATTACTTCCATTCCTGATCAGTATGGAGGTTTAATGCATGGGATCCCCGAAGATATCCCAATGATCATATTGTACTAAAGTCGACTAGTAGTATTCAAAGAAGATATCCAATATAAAAATGTCCTTATAAGTATCTCTACTTAGGGCATCTTTGCAATGGTAAAGGGAATGTGTCATTTATCTGACACCGAAAGCGATAGATGAGCCAAAGCCTGAGAATGCAGAAATCTCTGACATCTCTATGTGTCATAATTAGCTTCCTTATAAGAATTACCATGTTTACCTTCTGAGAGGCAAGAGGATGTTAGGACAAGCATCCCGCTTAGGGCTGCAGTTATTATAAGAATCTTATATCTGTCATTACCAACGAAATAGGAAGGACTAAGAGCCAAATAAATAAGTTTTGGATAAGGTTTCGTAAAGCCAAAATTCAAGGTTCTAAGAACTCCGATTTTTAGTAAATAAGAAAGACGGTTCATCTTGCTTATGCATTGATTACCGCAACCCTATTTAGGCAATCACTGGGAATCCCCAAATTTCTGCCAGGATCGTCGATTTATTCGACTAGCTGTAAGGAACAACTATTCTTTGAGATTAGTTTTAAGCAATGATTGGAATAACCATCTCACCCTAAGATTAGCTTGTCTATAATAGTTGTTATATAAGTATCAGGGCTGCTCCTTTGGGAGACCTTGTATAGATAGATGTTAAACATCTATTGCTAGACAGAAAATTGGTAAGTCCAATTATCAGGATCTAAAAGTTGCCTTGGAAACAACGAATAAGATCGAGCAAATCCATAACCATCTATAAGTTGCCAGTAATCGGCAGAGAATCAAGGATTCATGGAAATAGCAAACCTCCTAAGTTCTTGTTAAGAAATAAGGTTCAACAAAAGATATCACCCTGGAAAGGTGTGCCAATCTGTTAATTGTCAGGCTAGTAAGCTCAGAATATATGAAATCATTCGAAGTAATCGAATATATCAGGATCAAATAACTTATGAGCTAAAACCTATTTAAGGAGCTTGGTGGAGCTTGCAATGTATTACACCCTAAGGATTAAAGGATATGTTTCGCCAATAAGTCAAGAAGCACTGTCACATAACGGTTGGCACACAGACGGACAGAGTGAGCGTACCATCCAAACATTGGGAGACATGCTTCGTGCATGTGTGATTAATTTAGGTGGCAGTTGGGATAACCGCCACCCTTGATAGAGTTCTCCTATAAAAATATCTACCATACTAGTATTAGGGCCGCGCCTTTTGAGGCTTATACGGTAGAAAGTGTAGATCGCCCATCTGTTGGGCAGAAGTTGGAGATGTCCAACTATCAGGACCAGAAATCGTCTTTGAGACGACGGACAAGATCGTTCAGATTCGCGATCGTTTGAAAGCTGCCAGGGATAGGCAGAAAAGTTATGCGGATCCAAAGCACAAAGATATTCACTTCGATGTAAGTGATAAAGTGTTACTTAAGGTATCACCCTGGGAGGGGGTGATGCGATTTGGTAAGAAAGGCAAGCTAAGCCCGAGGTACATAAGACCCTTCGAGATCATCGAACGTGTCAGGGCAGTTGCTTATAAGTTAAACTTGCCTGAAGAACTTAACGCTATTCATAATGCGTTCCACATCTGTAATTTGAAGAAGTGTTTCGCTGACGAATCACTGGTTATACCGCACACAGATATACATAGATGAAAGATTGAAGTTCATGGAAAAACCATTGTCGATTGAGGATCGACAGGTGAAGAAGCTTCGAAGGAAGCATGTGCCTATAATTAAGGTCAAATGGGATGCCCGTAGAGGTCCCGAATATACGTGGAAGGTGGAATCCACGATGAAGGAAAAATATCCTCATATATTTCAGTAAATCTCGAGGTCGAGATTTCTTTTAAGGGGGTGAGGATGTAACACCTTGAAAAATTTCGTCCAATAATGTATTGACACGTGTCATAGACTTTGCATATGCAAAAACAAACTTTAGAGGGACTAAAGTTGACAAACGGTGAAAACTATGGAACGTAAGGGTCCAAAGTGTCAACAATGGATAAATAGACTCTATAATAACCCTACATAATGTTTATGACCTTAAACGGATGGATCATGGATCATACGAAGCGGAAATTGCACAAAAGTGAGGAATTACAAACTATAGGGGCTAAAAGTGTCAACATGTTGAATTTATACCTCTGAGTGAACTTTTGGCAGACCCGAAGCTTTGTAATGCTAAAATATACTCACTAGAATATGTGGTAAAAATTTCATGAAGTTTCGTTATCGTATGAGAAAGTTATGGCCAAAACCGTACTTGAGGGGTTAAAAGCGTCAACGTCGAATTTCATGACTTTTCGGGTGAGCGCAAAGTTATCCGAGGACATTACCATGTTGGTAAATGTCCCAAGGTTCTTAAAAACCAGATTTGGGGGTTTACGAGTCAAAATAAATAGCCGAAACCTCGCGTGCAAAGACAGGGACCAAAGCTGCCAATTTTAATTAAAGTTTGGCAGCCCCAGGTGCAGAATTTCGATCAGCTGCTGTTAAGTCCGAATTTTTGAGTGTTTGACAGCTACTATCACCTCCCTTATGCACCAATGGATGGACATGCAAGTATAGACACATGTAGACTCCTTACAACAGCTGATTTCCTTTATAATTCAGATCAAAGCTCACATTTTGGGCACTTGTGTTAGTAACAAGAACACCCACAAGCTTGCAAGAACTCTCAAGGCTTTTCCATGAGCAATCTGATCGGCAAGGCAGCCTCCTAGTGCTTTCTAGGCTTCATTAGGACCTTTATAAGCATTCATATCATCCTCTAATCCGTTCTAGCATAGATTATTAGTTAAGAGTCAAACCGTTGTTCATAAAGTTTGACTTTTCGATTAAACGAGTTTGGCTCTGTCATTTCTCAAATTGAAACCACCGATATGTTGGTATTTATGTGGGAAACAAACCCTCTAAAGGGTATTCTCTAATTCCCACTTTATGCATGCTAATTGTCGAGTCAAAGGTGTTATTAAAAAGTCAACAGAAATCGTTTTTGCGAAAAATAGCTTAAATGGTAATGTAGATGACATGCAATCAGTTTGATCATCATAAATAACTTATAATGAATATAAGAATATGTTTCACCATGATCAACTCGACAATCTTTGATATAAATACGAATCGGAACCGAAAGTCTTGTAAAACGACTTTTTCGTAGACTATCGATTCGGATCCGTGCATGCATGTTTGAGATCTGTATTGGAGCCTATTTTTGACCATTTTTATTTTAGTATAACTCTCTGGAATTTTTACATCTCGAGTCTATACTTAGCCGATTCATTTGCATGTTTCCGATTTATGCTTAAAGTGGACTATTTTGCCCTTTTTGATATAAAACGTGATTTTTGGAAAAGTGAAAGAGTAGAAATCTTTATTATTAATTTATAAACTTGCACCGAAAATTTGAGATCAGTTGGTGGTCCAGATTTTGAGTTATGGCCGATAGCGTAAAACTATATCTTTATGTTAAATAAACGGCGTATTTAGCATATAACCTATTTCAGGCCACGTTTTGATATAAAACTTTTTACCCACTGATGTTATATAATATTTTGGGATTTTTGATGATTTTTATTTAATTTTTGGCTGATCGTATCTTAGATCGCTAAGTTAATTCGGTTAATGCCGGTTTTGACCGTTTAAGCCATAAAATGAGTTTTATACATCCTTTTGACCCCAAACCTTTTTCTACTGATTTTATTTGTTAAATAAATTATTTTGGGCATTCTGGAAATATAAAAATCTCAGCTTTCTTTTAAAAACCCGGAAACGGCTCTAAATCGCATTTTTAGCGTTTTTAGCGCATTGTAAGCGTTATACTCATATTAAACATATAAGACTCATACCTACTGATGTATTTAGCATATTTTCATATAATAACAGTAAGTATAAGATTTTGAACTCAGATTTCCAGTTTTGACGTTTTTAGCCCTTGTGAAATTACTAAAATACCCCTACGGTGCATAGTTTGATTTTAAATGATAAGTTTTGTCTACGGGTCATACCCTACTGTTATAACATGACAAATTAAGTATATTTACTGTATAATTCAGACCCGTAACTCAGATTTCCAAATTGACTCTTTTATAATCTTTTAAATGACCAAAATGCCCTTATGAGGCGTAAATTGAGTTTAAATCCATTCGGGGCATAATAGAACATAACTTGCTGATATTATATCATATTTAAAGCATATTATCTCAGGGAACTTGCATATGACTCTTTTGATTACCCGTAACGCCCTTTTAGCGTTCGGTTCGGTTTATGTAACTAGTTTGCATAAATTGACCGAAACGGGTCAAACGTTATCATTTTTATCTCAAAATCCAGAATGCATTTAGTATACCCATATTATACAAGTATTCAAACTTGTCGGGTCTAAATCACATTCTATCCGGTCTTTCGCTTAATCGTGCGCTTGTACCGTATCGTCCTTAAAACTAACCGGTCTAAGCTTAGACTTAAATAAAGACCTGTTAGGAATCTAATAGGTTATTATAAACCTCTGTTCCAGAATAGGAGACCCAGTAAAAGCTATCTGTACTTGCTTGGTGGTATACGGCTGAGATTGAATTTATATTTAGCTCAGGTAAATACATTTTGACTTATTTTCCCTATACGGGCTTGGGGTACGGTATTTAAAATACCGCTTGATCGGGCGCACAAGTCCTGCGCCTTATGGGTGTACAGTCTTGAATAGCTTGTGCGACTCGTTTAAACAGTCTTGTCTTACTTTAGGCTTTGGGGGGTTATTGACCGTGTCCCGGATATCCTTGGCATTATCTTACGAGATGGCCACGACCAGAGCACGGGGTGTAGGCGTACACTCGGCGTGTATAACTCTTTAATGTGGTGTGTCATTTAATCTTTAGCCTGGACAGCAGATCCCAGGCCACCAAAGATACGAGTGCATGTAATTCGTTCACAAGTTTATATTGCATAATTATCCCAAGTTAATAAAAATATTTATGCCTTGTGCATTTAAATCAATTTTCAATCATTTTCAAAATGAGTCAGTTGATTTGTATTTACCAGTGTAAACTGACGTATTTTTCCCAAAAGGTTAAGTGCAGGTACTGAACGAACTAGGCCGGTTGTTTCCTAAGAGCGTCCACTATAGTCTCGCAAGCTCGGACGACAAATAAACTGTTGAACAATTTATCTTATTTTATTGATCCGCCTATGGATCCGTTTCAACTACTTGTGATATTTATTATTACATTTTAATTAGAGTTGAAATGAATCTATTTCTGCTTCCGCTGTGCATTATTATATTGTGTTGTTTGTCTATGACGATGCCAACCACGTCACTGTACCCCACACCGGGCCCACCGGTGACACGTGGAGATCGGGGTGTGACAAGTTCTGACCCGTCTAGAAGGGCCTTAGGACTTCCTTAGGACCAAGTTACATGGGGGTATAATCCCCTGGGATTGGTTCGTTGTTTGTCTATTCAATATGCACGTTTCCGTTAAATGCTCAATGTTGACCATAATGCCCTTTTTGCTATAAAACGAGAATTTTGGAACAGTGAAAGGACAATAGTCCTTATTACTGATTTATAAAGTTGTCCCTAAATTTTCATATCAGTTGGAGGTCTAGATTAGGAGTTATGCTCATTAGCGTAATTATAACGCCTTTTGGTAAGTAAACGGCGCAATTAGCATAAAGCCTATCTAAACCCAATTTTTGACACCAAACCTTTTACCCACTAATGTAAAATAATATTTTGAGATTTTTAAAGATTTTTAATTATTTTCAACCTGCTCATAACCTACGGTTATGACCTAGATTCGGTAAATACCGAATATACCCTTTTCGGACATAAAATGAGTTCTACATGGTATGTTAGCACGAAACCAATTGCTACTGATTTTAAATAATAAATAAAGTATTTTGAACTTTATAACCTGGTCAGAAAACTCAGATTTCCTATTTAACCCGGAAATCGCTTTTATAATCTTTAAAACGATCGAAATACCCCTACAGGGCGTATATTGGGGTTAAACTCGTTTTGGGCAAAATGGAAGATATCCTACTGATATCACAACATATTTAGAGCATATTGACTTAGGAAACCTGTATAGGACTCTTACGATTACCCAATACGCCTCCTGCGCGTTCGGTTCGGTTTATGTAACTAGTTTGCATAAATTAGCCGAAACGGGTCAAACCTTATCATTTTTATCTCGAAATTCAGAATGTGTTTAGTTTACCCATATTATACAAGTCTCCAAACTTGTTGGGTCTAAATCACATTCCAATCCGGTCTTCGCTTAATCATGCGTTTTGAACCATAAACCCTTCCTTAAAACTAACCGGTCTAAGTTACGACTTAAATAAGACCCGTTAGGAATCTAATAGGTTAATAAAACCTTCGTTCCAGATTGAGAGCCCCAGTAGAAGTACTTGCGCTTGCTGATTTGAATATACGGCTGAGTATAAATTGCTTTTGCTAGCTCAGGTAAATACTTTTAACTTATTTTCCCTATACGGGCTTGGGATACGGTGTTATAATAATACCGCTTGGTCGGGTATTGAATGTTTAGTCGTATTGTGATTAAATTATTGAGGTAACCCGCTTTAATCTGTATCGTTTGAAATAAAAGCCTTTAGGGGTTCATGACCATGTCCCGGATATCCCTGACATCATTGTATTATAAAATGGCCACGCCTTATGCACGAGGTGTAGGCATACCCCTGACAGTGCATAAGGGAAACGGTATCTCACTCTCTTGTGGGCCTATACTTGTGGCGTGTCTGTTAATCTTGACTCGATTTCTACATCGGGGCCTGAACATACAACGAACATGTAAATCTGTATACAAGATTATAAAGATAATTGTCCCAAGTTATAAAAGATATGTTGTGCCTTGTGCATTCAAATCAATTTTATTAAACCTTTTCAAATGAGTCGGTTAATTGTATTTACCAGTGTAAACTGACGTATTTTCCAAAAAGGGTTAAGTGACAGGTACTGAACGTAATTGGCTTGAAGCTCAGGGCGTTAATAAGGAATCTTGCAAGTTCTAGATGCCTAAAGTCTGTTGAACAGTTTTCTTTTATTTGATCCGCCTGTGGATCCTATTACTTTCCGTTGTAATACTTTGACATTACTTTATATTCGGAATGTAATATATTTATCTTTTGCTTCCGCTGTGCATTTATATATTGTGTTGTTTGACTATGATGACATCAATTACGTCACGATACTCCCCACCGGGCCCACCGGTGATACGTGGAAATTCGGGGTGTGACAGTCACTAACTCTCATGTTAGTTATTTGTTGACTTCTGGTAAGGAAACGTTTAGAACTAGAGTCAACTAATCATGTGTTAATTGGAATATTAAAAATTAACAGACTTAGATATCATTAGGAAGTGACTACCTAATTAACTTATCCAACCGTTCTTCTGAATAATGGATAGTCTCCTTGCTTATGCCTAGTCTAATAGCATAATTATGCAGTGAGATTTTCCCTTGAAGAACCTTAGAGGTGGAATTAGCACTTGTAATTTGTCTATGGACCTTAGAACAATCCTCTTTTAAAGTTTAAGTGGTTGTAAGGTGAGTAACAACTTATTTTCCAGCTTCAAACATTTATTTCTTTGTACATATGTTGCTTATCAACACACTCATTATACTTTGGTACTTTTGAGTGTTATAGTTGATTTATAAGGCATCAAATTGTACAAGTGAAAATCTTAGTATGTAATGTACTGGAAAAATGTACTTATTTCCATGCGTAAGCTCTTAACTTTATGGGTCATGGTATTGTACATTATTATGTATTCACATATACCACTTAGCTTTATAGTTTATAATTTTAAATGAAGGCATGCATCTTAGGAATTCTTGTGATTATTCCATAGAAAATACATTAATCTTAGGAAAAGCTTAATCTGGAATAACCTTTTAGTGACAGCACTTATGTTAGAGAGTTATTGATTATCATAAGTGACATCATGTTCTATTTATCCTAATCATCATGCTCTACTTTTCTTCTGTAGTGCTTTATCAGAAGAGAGCAATAGGATTATCGTGTCTTAAGAGATAATCAAGGATTTAATTTAAGAGCTAATCTCATAGAAACTTTAAATAAAGCAAAACATTTTAGGTTTAGGAATTAAAGTGGATGAAACAGATGAGATACAAACTTAAATAAAAACTTGGAGTGATTTACATTATGAGGTAATCAAGTAAGGCAGACACAAATTATTATATTGAAGATATAGTCTACTATAACACCAAAATAACAGACTAACTTAAGGTTCTATCTCAATTTTGGCTTCGCTTTGGCTTTGACCAAAATTCAGACACATTATGAACGTACATAAATAACAACAGATTGTCTTGATGTTCTAAATAAATTTGGCTTCGCTTTGGCTTTGACCAAAATTTATGCATTATGAACATACATAATAGACTGACTTATTGTTCTACATGAACATTGGCTTCACTTTGGCTTTGACCAAATTTCATGTATTATGAACATAAATAAATAAAACCAACTTAATGTTCTGCCTGAATTTTGGCTTCGCTTTGGCTTTGACCAAAATTCACGCATTATGAATGATATAAATAATAGACCGTCTTTAGTGTTCTACGTGAACTCTGGCTTCGCTTTGGCTTTGACCAAAATTCACATATTATGAACACACATAAATATAGACTGTCTCAATGTTCTACATGAACTCTGGCTTCGCTTTGGCTTTGACCAAAATTCATGTATCATGATGAACATACATAAATAATAAGATAAAACACATAAATATAACATAACACCTTTGGGCCAGAAATGAAATATTTATGTAAATTAGGCAAATACAGATAATTACATAAGATGGCATAACTTAAGCTTCAATGTTTAATCAAATGATATCCCGTTGGTTCAATCATCGATCATTGAAGTTCGCCATTTAACTTGCATACTTAAGTTGGGCCATTCACAAGTTAGTCCCATATTAGAGCAAAATAAGTAAATAAATAACTAAGGCTTGCAAACCGATTTTGACATCTTTGCAAAACGATTTCATAATTTGCAAGATAATTTTTCCAAAATAATTAACTAATTAGCCGACTTCAGTACTTTTCATCTATACCAAATTAAATCACCATTAATACGTTTGTTGGTGTGTGATTGAAATAAGTCACCAGCATTTAGAATAAATTGATTCAATCGATCATTAATGGATTTATAAAAAATACTGCTAATTTAGTGATATGCAAATTATTTCTTTTTTAAGATTCATGAAAACCGATTGGCATATAAACGATATGCAAAAAAATTAAATCGATTGTAAAATAAAATATCTCAATAAAAAATTGATTCATTTCATTTGGCACATACAAACGTGCCGACAAGTAAATCGTTAACACATATCATCTTAATTTCCATTATCCATCATACAAAACATCATGTCTCTTTTATTCATAAAGTTCATATGGAATAAAATATATCTATTTAATAGATTTCGAGTAAATATCCAATAGAAAACTTAAAGACTTTTGTGAGTTATGTGTAAGTTTCAATGTATATGAAAATTCCACATGATTCAATAGACTAATAAATTAGTTTGTGGGTTTCTTTCTTAAAAATCAATATTCCACAAATGTTTCCATATGATAATTATTTATTGAAAAGAAACTTTCTACAAACGATGGATTACGAAGGAAACAAATAGATTTTCAGGATTGAATTGATATAATCAACATCGCTCTGATACCACATGTTGATTATATCTATAAACATGGGTCAAAATATAGAACCTAATCATGTTTATTCAATCATAACGTAAATATAGATATCAAGTTAGAGACACTTACTTGTGGGAGTGGTCATCTTTGAAGACGAAGATAAGGTCATGATTCCCGTTATGGTACCTTGGGTTGATGGATCATCTTAGAGAGAATTTTAGTATTGGTGTTCTTATGAAGTTGTTCATCTCTTATGATCAAATATATATATAATCATCAAAATGAATGATGATCATGAATAGTGATCGGTTATGAAAACTCTTTACATTCTCTATTAGAGGTACCTAAAGGGAAATCATAATTGCCCCTTAAACTAATCAATAATTACAATTACTACCATCAAGTAATTGTCGGGGACTAGTTATGTCACATTGATAATGTTACCAAATGATCCGTAAGGCCACATCAACGGGTTATTTCTAACAATTTACGGGTTGATTATATAACATTCTTTTAAAATATCCAACATTTCCAAGAGTTTTCAAGCGTGTTCTAGAGTGTTCTTTCCTGCATATTTTGGGTAGAATTATGCATCCCTTTCTAGACCTTTCTTAGGCCATTCATGGCTGATCTTGAACCTTCCAAGGGTGCCAAAATGTTCCAGCGGCATGTAGGTTGTTCCAGAGACTTCTGGGTAGCCCTTGATGCTTCTTTAGTGCTATGGAAACTTCCAAAACTCGAGAAAAAAGTTTTGTATTTAGGCGGATTGTGATACATGGGTGATCACTTGGTTGTCCAACACAAACACAAAGTGAAAGTAGCATTAAATGTTAAAGTTACAAAAAATAATACAACTCTAAATCCAATGTCGATTTAAATATAGACTTGTGTTCTTCCCACAGATGATATGATATTTATGATGTAGAACCACGATAAAGACTTGTGTTGTTCTGTTAGGATCGAACGCTCTCGCATACGAAGTTGGACCACACACACTCTCTGCTCTCACAATCTACCACAATCAAGAACACAAGGATTTACGTGGTTCGGTCTAAACTGACCTACGTCCACGGGTAACTAGGAGTTTATATTTCTTGGCGAGGTACAAAGATTACAATACAAATGAATCTCTTATATAGAGATTGAATGAAGAGAAAGAAAGTCACAAACATGATCCGTAAAAAAATGGGTTACATGCATTATTGGTTCACCCCTGCCCCTTATCCTCTTATCCTGTTTTCTGACCTCAACTTGGTCAAGTGGCTTCACACTCAACAATCTCCCACTTGAAGCCACAGAATAATCTTCACCTGTTCTTCAACTGTGCATCTATATTTCTGTAAAAACTTTTGATCTTAGCTCCTTCCTAGTTACCCGACATTCTCTTCAATTATCCTGAAGGCCCGTTGAAGCTTTCGTTAGCTCCAACACATCAGTCATGGCTAAGTCTGCCCCTGACCCATTCTCTGTTCCTATCGGCTCCCACTGACATGAACTGCCCGATCCTAAAACATCCTGAGAACAAACGCTCTCTGAATAATGCAGATTATCAACTGGAGAGACTTTGACAGCTGGAATACTGGTTCTCTTAACCCACTGTCGTCTGGTAACTCTGACTGAAGCACGTCCCGTGCTCCCACTGCCACGAATGCCTCTGACTGGTTTTACTGAACCTTTTCTAGCACGTTCATCCTGAATCTGACCTGTGACTCTGGGTTTGCCATCTGCAAAGCAAACCTTCTTCTGTCCACGAGATTCTGTGAACCGGATCTTGGTCTTCTTCTGAACTGGGACGGTTACTTCCTCAGATGGTAAACTGACCATATACAGCGAACCTCGTTTCTTTCCTCGAGCTACGACTAGATTTACTTTTAGAACCTTCCACAGCCCGTTCCTGAACTTAACCTCGTGCCCCTGTTCATCCAACTGCCCAACAGAAATCAACTGTTTCTTCAGACTTGGAATTACCCGGACATCCTTCAAAGTCCATGAACCGAATGGAGTCTTCAGATCTAAGTCACCCATGCTCGTCACATCAAGAACTTCATCGTTCGCCAGTCTTACCTTACCAAAATCACCTTCTTTCAGATTTCGCAGTGCTTCACTGCTGTGGGTAGCGTGAAATGAAGTACCCGAATCCATAACCCAGGAATTCACACTGCTATCCACACTACAGATCAAAACCTCATCATCTGAGTGGTATACTGCAGCGTTAACTTCTTTATTCTCATTTGGACATTGATTCCTAAAATGTCCTACCTCTTTGCAGTTCCAACAAGTTACATCACCTCGAGCCCTAGACTAACTCCTCTTTTTGTTCCTGCTCCGACTATCTCTGTTATTCTTCCTTCCTCTGCCAACATTCAGTAATTCACTCGATGATCCACTCGAACTTCTCCTTCTGATGTCCTCGCTCAGAATAAGATCAGGAATTCCTTCAAAAGTAAATCCCCTGGTACCTGATGAACTGGAAATCACTGTAACAGTTCCGGACCAACTGTCTGGCAAAGAAGATAACAGTAGCAAAGCTTGAACTTCATCTTCGAATTTGATGTCTACTGACACAAGTCTGGCCAAAATCGAATTCAACTTGTTGATGTGCTCTGTGACTGAACTGCCTTCCCTCATCTTGGTATTCACCAGCTCTCGAATCAGAAAGACCTTATTAGCTGCCGAAGACTTCTCGTACATGTTAGATAGGGCTAACATCATGCCACTAGTTGTGGTTTCCTTCATGATGTTGAATGCCACAGTCTTTGATAACGCCAATATAATAACTGCCCTGGCTTTCCTGTCTTTTGATTCCCAATCTGCTGGTTCCACCCTTTCTGGTCTAACTCCTGATAACACAATATCAAGATCTTTTTGAACCAGTAATGCCTCAATCTGCATCTTCCACCAGCTAAAATCTATACCATTAAACATGCCGATTTACACCTTCCCGTCTTCTGCCATGATAACTCAAACACGACTAAACAAAACTGAAATCGAAAAATAAATCGAAAATCAAACTGAAACAACCGAAACAAGCACTGGTCTACGGTTCTGTTTCTTCGATCTTCAATGAAACGATATACTGAAAAATTGCTGGTTTAACCGGTCAAAAAACTGATCTTGAAATTATAAACCTTCTGCCTAATGCCCCAAAAAAAACTTAGTTCTTTGACAAATAAAAGTTTGGCTACTACTGCCAAAGGATTAAATAAAAAAGAACTAAACCCAATTTTCTTCTTCGTTTAAAATTGAGGGGCCTCCTTGGTCAAATTGAGAAACTTCAATTTTCTACCAAAAAAAAGAAATAAAGCACGTACTGTGCTTCTTCTTCCCCACAGAAAAAACTCTGCTCTCCTTCTTCTCTTCTCTTTTGGACGCAATCAACACCCAGAAAAAGGATCGAAAACCCTAAGTAACGGCGGCTACTGGGTCAGCATACCCTAGTCGCGAGGGTGAAAAGATCGGAGGCGGCAGCGGTTCTGGCGGCGGCGGCTTCTGATGGCGGTGGAGGCGGTTCTGATGGCGGTGGCCGCGATTCTGATGGCGGTGGCCGCGATTCTGACCGGAACCCTAGTTCCGGTTTCACAGGTGAGTATCTTCTCTTTCCTGTACACCCCCTTCTCTATTCGTGTGAGTCGATCAAGAGCCCTGAGCTCTGATACCAGTTTTTAGGATCGAACGCTCTCACATACGAACTCGGACCACACACACTCTCTGCTCTCACAATCTGCCACAATAAAAAACACAAGGATTTACGTGGTTCGGTCTAAACTGACCTACGTTCACGGGTAACTAGGAGTTTATATTTCTTGGTGAGGTACGAAGATTACAATACAAATGAATCTCTTATATAGAGAGTGAATGAAGAGAAAGAAAGTCACAAACATGATCCGTAAAAAATGGGTTACAGGCATTATTGGTTCACCCCTGCCTCTTATCCTGTTTTCTGACCTCAACTTGATCAAGTGGCTTCACACTCAACATGTTCCACCTATATGCTCATATATTTTTTTAATATTAACTTTCATTCAACAAAGTAGCCCCCTACCAAAACAGAAGGGGAAACTCTTCACAAAACCAACTATAAATCCAACATATACAAGGATATTTACACCATATGTTCCAAAGGATTGATTTGTGTCTAGACCTATGCTTTAACCAAGGGAAACCTACAGATTTAATGCCACCGATAATACATTCAACCAGGCATTCCTTGTTATTGAAAACCTTCTCGTTCCTAGCCCTCCAAACACACCAACAAGCCATTATAAGGATCCCATGCACGACATCCGTTTTCTTCCATAAGCTAGTTGTTTCATGAGTCTCCAAAATGTCTCTGATCGAGAAGAACATAACGGGCAGTAGCTTAAGCGACTGGCGCGGATGAAAAGCCAGACTTTAAAAGTAACCTCCCAGGCTGTGAACAAATGTTCACGAGTTTGGGAGAGTGTTAATCGGTTTTGAGAGTAGGTAATTGTAGGAAATGATGCGAGGATTTATTTGATAATTTTTTTTTACAAACTATGGACACCAAATTCATCAAAACCTTTTGTGTGCTTGCAAGCTTTAAAGAGACTTTAATGGTGAATTTATTTGAAGTTAATTTGATTAGGTAAAGCACAATTAGGAATGATTTAATGGTGATTAGGATTAAAACGAAATTGAATCGGTGTCTAAACACGAAGAACGAATAGGTCAGGTCAGGTTTTCGATGCCAGGTCGCGCTGGTGAACAACTCGGGGAAGACTACGCATGGACTTCACTTTTGTAACTAGCCTACATTGCTTTTCTAACTTGGTTTAGTTATTTCTTTTATATTTTATAACGAAACTAACCCATCTAACTTATATTTAACTTCGTTAATTGATTTCTTTTACATAATCTAACAGAACTAACGAAAATGATTTATAAAATTATTATTTTTAATCCAATATTAATTAAATTCTCACGTATTAATGTAAAAGAAATAATAGATAATAAAAATTTGCATTTTCATTTACTTTGTTTAGGATTCGGTTTACAAACGAGTCGGGTTTTCTGAGACCCGTTTATCGCGAATGTTACAACAATAACCTACCTACATAAAGGAAGATTTTTGTAATTTACTCTACTAATAATAACAATAAGCAAAAGACTTATTTGCCCTTCAAATTTTATGTTAAAAGACACATTTACATCGGTCAACTAACAACAAATATTACCAGGGACTTGATTGATTCCAATTAACAACTACAGGGACTGGAATGACCGTTATTTTTTTTCAATTAGAGTCTGTATGTGAGAACGTGTGTAAACCACTAGGACGAAAATTGTACTTTCTTTGCTGTTGTTGTGAACGTTGGTTGAGCCTACCACATATGGATTTATTAATTAAATTTGTATATATACACTAATTTGTAACATTCTTAGGCATTATTAGTTGCAAGTTGTGCTATAGATGTTGTACTTGTTATTTTTCTAATGTGCGAATACAATATTTTATAGATGATATATTGTTGTTTTAAACTGGAAGTGATTTAAAGTTCTTTTGTTTCTTTCTTTGGATGTGTTGTTTTTCTTTTTTTTGAATGTGTTGATTTATGTTTTTTTTAATTGTACTGGATGCACAAAGGCTATTTGAAGAATGTGTAGTGGCCTTGAACAGAATTAATTTGGTTCTTCATCCACAGCAACACAAGATAAAAAAAAGCTAACAAAATGGTCACAAGTTCACACCGTTATGGACCCTTCTTTCGCACATAACTTTACTTGAATACGCGGCTAATAATGACTTTGAGGGTTTTAAGCGGTCAATCGAGAATGATAGTCAACAATTGACGAGGTTGGGCTTTGGTATGTGCGAAAGAAGGGTTCAAAAGCAGATAGGTTTTGAGCATCGGACTCCGTTTATACAAGTTTATGGTTCAAAGGGTTTTTTCTCTTCATTCATGTATTGTGTCAAAACAATACAGAGGTAAATAAATAGATAAAATACAAAAGACTAAATAAAGAAACAATATATATGGACGTAAAAAAGGAGCCATCTATGGAGGGAATTATGGAGAATAATAAGGAGAATATTTTAGTCCCCAATACTCCCCCTCAAGTTAGAGTGTGTAGGTTGATAACACCCAACTTGCAAGTAGGAAACTAAGTTGAGCACCTAAGCCTTTTGTGAAGAGGTGAGCAATTTGCAACTTGGAATCGATATGGAGTGGACGAATTTCTTGAGCTTCAACTCTTTCACGGACAAAATAACAAATCCACCTCCACATGTTTAGTCCTTTCATGAAAGACCGGATTATTGGCGATGTGTCTAGCAGCTTGGTTATCACAAAATAGAGGAGTTGGACCTTCGAATGGAATATCTAACTCTTGTAAAAGCCATCGCATCCATAGAACTTCGCTGACGGTAGAGGCCATGGAATGATATTCTGCTTCAGCGGAAGAACGAGAAACGACCGATTGCTTCTTAGTTTTCCATGAGACCGGAGCACCTCCAAGGAGGAGTAGGTATCCTGTTCTTGACCGTCTCGTAAAAGGACATCCGAGCCAGTCGGAGTCACAGTATGACGTGAGATTATACCCTCTGGATCGTGGTAAAAGGATGCCTTGTCCTACCGTAGCTTTAAGGTAACGGAGCACACGATGAGCAGCATTCAAATGGTTTTGCCTCGGGTCACTAACGAACTGGCTCAAGACATTAACTGCATATGTGATGTCGGGCCTGGTAGCTTGCAAATAAAGTAAGCGTCACACCATCCGACGGTACAAACTGCTGTCAATCTTTTGTTCTGTCTCTTCCTTGTCAAGTTTCAAGTTCGGTTCAATAGGAAACGAGCTGGGTCGGCAACCTTGTAGCCCGCAATCTTCGAGAATATCTAGGGTGTACTTCCTTTGGCTCAAGACAAGGCCTTCGGAAGTACGGACTACCTCGATGCCAAGAAAGTATTTAAGATCCCCTAGATCTTTGATGCTAAATTGTTTATCGAGCTCGTTCTTCATAGCTTGTATTTGATCATGATTATTTCCAACGATAATGACATCGTCTACATATATCAAGGCTGCAACGAAGCTATTCTTTTGTTTATGAGTAACGAGAGAGTAGTCAGACTTGCATTGTTTGAAACCCATATTGATGAGAGATGTAGTAAATTTTTGATACCAGTTTCTTGAGGCTTGTTTAACCCGTAGAGAGATTTCCTTAATTTGCAAACGCGGGTTTCATTCTCTTTAGAAAATCCTTGCGGAATCTTCATGTAAACTTCCTCGTCTAAATCTCCATGTAGAAACGCGTTGTTCACGTCGAGTTGGTTGATGATCCAGTTTTTCTTGACTGCTATGGCCAAAAGAGTTCTAACCGTGACGAGTTTGGCTACCGGAGCAAACGTATCGTGATAGTCAACTCCTTCTTGTTGCGTGAATCCCTTCGAAGATTCACTTTGTAGACCCATTTCGAGTCTATGGCTCGTTTGCCTTCCGGTAAATCCGTGAGTGTCCATGTGCCGCTTTCTTCAAGAGCTTGTATTTCTCTTTTCATTGCCTCTTTCCATCGGTCATCATGTTTGGCTTGTGCAAAATCTTTTTGGCTCATTATTGGAATGAATGGCCATTAGAAAAGCTTTGTGTGAGTTAGAAAAACGCTCATACGAAACAAAATTAGACAAAGGATGTACCATAGAAGAGTCTTGATTTGATACGGGATGTGACGGATCAATGGACAGGGGAAGCTTGACTTCGAAGTCCTTAAACCAAGTCGGTTGAGATCGAGTTCGTTTTTCCCGTCCCTCTTCAAGATTTATTTCTCGAACCCCATTGTGCTCATTTGGGTCATGTGTTTCTGTTCCTGGGTCGTGAGGGAGTGGGCTTCCATTTGAATATTTGGGTCATGTGTTTCTGTTCCTGGGTCGTGAGGGAGTGGGCTTCCATTTGAATTTTGAGATTCATCCAACTCATGCACATGGTCAACCTCATGTTGAGGTGGTGAACCACTAAAAAGGTTTTGATCAAAATTTTGAGATTCTGTCTCCATTTCTTCATTAATTTCCTTTTTGACATCATCCTCCACTTGGTTATGAATTTCAGCATCAACTTCAGTGGATTGATTTTCTTGCTCAAAAATATCTTGGTTTTGACAAATTGAAGTGACTTTGTCAAAAGGAAAGTGATTTTCGTGAAACCTGCTATCTCTTGAGACAACAATTTTATTGCTTTCAAGATCATAAATTTTATACCCCTTTTTGCCTCCTGGGTATCCCAAAAAAACACCGGGCCTCCCCCTCATTTCGAACTTATCCCCTTTCGTGTCGGTGTTCTAATAATATGCTAGACAACCGAAAGTCCTCATAAAGTCATAGTCGGGTTTTTGGTTATGAAGCAATTCGAAGGGAGTTTTATTCCCAATGACTTTAGAAGGTAACCGATTGATGACGTATGCTGCTGTTAAGACACACTCTCCCCAAAACCTCTTTGGTAAATTAGCCTCAAACCTTAGGGCTCGGGCCGTCTCAAGCAGATGTCGATGCTTTCTTTCAACAACACCGTTCTGTTGAGGGGTGTGGGGGCAGGTAGTTTCAAGTAAAATTCCGTTATCTTTGTAAAAATTCACCATGTCATTAGATGTGAACTCCCCACCATTATCACATCTAATCTTCTTGATATTCTTTCCGAATTGTGTTTTTACCATTTTTTGAAAATCCTTTAAGCACCTACTAGCTTCATGTTTAAATTTTAATAAGAACAACCACACAGCTCTACTGAAATCATCAACAATTGTTAAAAAGTACTTTGCCCCGGTAAAGGAAGGCGTACGATATGCCCCCCAAATATCACAATGCAATAAATCAAAACAATCTACAGTTTTAGTGGTACTATCATGAAAAGGGAGTCTCGTGTGCTTAGCCTTAGAGCAAGAATCACAAATCTTATCAAAATGAGCATTTTTAAGAAAACTAATCTGGTTGAGTTTTTCAGCGGAAGCGTGTCCTAACCTTTTATGCCAAGTGTCATTAGTCACCACCATTGCTTTTCTCTCGTTTTTTATCATCCCCATCCGATATAGTCCCCTCTCGCATCTACCCGCACCAATCAAGTTCCCCGTCCGAAGCCCTTTCATGACACAAAAATCAGGAAAGAACGAAACAACGCATTGCAAGTCTTTTGTCAATTTTCTAATCGACAAAAGGTTGCACTTAAATTCAGGAACATAAAGGACTTCTTGGATTTTAGTACCCCCTTTAAGAGTGCAATCACCCCTTCCCTTAACAGATACTTTAGTCCCATTGGGAATAACGACAGGAGCTTCAATCTTGCTTTCTATTTTGTTTTCAAGGAAAACAGGTTCATAGGTAATGTGCTCGGTCGCTCCCGAGTCAACCACCCAATCATCATCACCTTCCCCTTTACCAGCGAAGTTAGTCGTACATGTTGTTTCATCGTTTCGGTTTTTGTTTTCGGTTTGAACGTAGGCTGCCTTTGTACCTGGCCACCATGCGGGGTATCCGATTCTTTTGAAACAAACTTCCTTGTTGTGGCCGTCCTCCCCGCAAAAGGTGCAATGCTTGACCACACCGCTCCGTTTGGCGTCTTGGACCACAACCCTTTCATGCCTCATTGTTTCTCGATTGGATGGTGATTGTTGATGTTCTAGGTTAGGTTAAGATTTTAGAGAACCGCTCTGATACCATATTCAAGTTTATGGTTCAAAGGGTTTTTTCTCTCATGTATTGTGTCAAAACAATACAGAGGTAAATAAATAGATAAAATACAAAAGACTAAATAAAGAAACAATATATATGGACGTAAAAAAGGAGCCATCTATGGAGAGAATTATGGAGAATAATAAGGAGAATATTTTAGTCCCCAATACCGTTAATGGTTGCTTCAACGTCTGGAAGTGTGATTATTTTGAAACCGATAATTTCACAGCCTAAGGTGGGTGTGAACTCTTGTGCAAAATGGCGGATTATTTCTGCACACGCGTGCAAAATGAGATTAAACAGTACACTATTGAATGACACTAGCAATCTTTAAATGAAGAAACGGGTGGAATGAATGATGCCTTGTATACGCTTTATAGTGTGTTGTTGATCTGTTTGCCTTTTAGGTTGATATTCAGATAATAGGGGTGACAAGCATGACCCATTCTTAAAAAGAATGGGTTGATTTGGGTTAAAAAGACTTGTAGTTGGGCCCTTTTGGGCAACCCAATTATACAACGGGTCAAAACGGTTCAGCATGGTAATAACAATACATAATTTACCATTGATCAATTGTTAACATGCGTTTAGGGAGATAATAAGCATTTGCTGTTGGATCATCTTTTTGAAAAACTGTGTTTTCTCAGGCTGCTGACTATTAAGGTAACTTATATCATTTGCAATTGTGAATTTTTACAAAATAATATTATAAAATTAGTAACGGGTCAAAACGGGTTTAGATTAAAAAAATGCCTTTTAGTGCGAGTTGAGTAGTTGACACTATATGATGACGACAATAGGTGCATTTTGAGACAACAGGTCCGGAGATTTGGGATGACAATAATTATGAAGTGTACATCTTCATGACGGGGATCATAATTTATGAACATCTTTTGTTAGTTATGTTGTGTTAAAGTGGTGTCATGGTATAATTACTAATGACTATTACTTTTTTAATGTACAATTTACATGATGATATTACTAATGACTACTACACTTTGTGCTAGAAATATCAACATATAATCATTTTCAATGGCGAGAATTTGCGTCAAACAGAATGATCGTTTTCTTCTTCTATCCGTGTTAATCATTGTTTCGTGTTGCGTAAGGACCGTGGTTTCCGCCAGATCTGATAAGGAAACCGGAGAAAAAAATTACGCATGTTTGGTGAATTCATTGGCGCTGGAGTCCGGCAACGTGTAGTATCGTGAGAATGTTCGATCGATTTTTGGAGAGTTTTCGGAGAATGTGTCTGCTGAAGGTGTTTTCTATGTTACTTGATTTGGGTTGTTTTTGTATATTATGTTGTTAATTGATGAGAATTTGAAGGTTTAAGTAGTTAATTTAGGTGTAACGGCTTTGTTTCCAGTTTTATTTTATTTTTTTCCCTGTTCAAGCTATTGTTGCTGAAGGGCTTGATGTTCACATATTAGCACTGTTTTCTTTTTTGTAAATTAATGGTCACATTTTGTGCTTTGTATATACCTAAACACCCCTTTTGCTACACTTTATCAACATTATATTAGTTAAGTTGGTTCATATCACTACAATGATCAGACAACTTTATTATGATTATCACACTGATTGTGCCATAGTGATGAGGTGGTAAGTTTTTGACGCTTAAAAGGTGCGAGCATACGTAACTCCATGATCAATTTAAATTTTAGGGTAGCACCACCATACTGGCATGCACTCATATAGCATATATAAAAAAACAAAATAAACACTCTATTTTGAATGTTGCTCTCAACAAAATTTACAACGAAACGCCTGAAAAAATTAAACAAAGTTACGAATTTAGTTTTCTTTTAAGTTAAAAAACGCTAGTTATTGTAAAAAAAAATATATAACATAAATAAAAAAACAATAAAAAAGAGTTGCCACGTGACAACTTCTTAATTGGTTGACCACTGTTCATTAACTTTGTTTTTTAATATATTGATATTGATAATATATTGATAATAATAGTGATAATATATTAATAATGACAATGATAATTTAAGCGATCTAATCATTTAACCCAATTAAAATTAAAATGTGCATCTTCTGTTGATAGCATGTTTAGCTATCGATTATTGTATATTTGTTGTATTGCGTATTTTCTATTCATTGTTTAAGTTGAGACTAATATACTTGTTTTAATGGATTAATTTTATCGTTTTATGTCGTATATTTTAGTGTAGTTTGCCAATAAAACCTATCGTTATATAAGTACTAATTTCTACTAGTCGGACAGGGCCCATGAATTTTCATGGATTCTCGGAGACGGCTAATACGTAGTTGAAAGCTCGTTATTCCCCATAATTAAAATATGTGTTTTTATGCGAATTTGAGTTCTGAATGATCTACTTTGATAAGATTTGTGTTTTACAGGTCTACATGAGTTTAAGGAGTATTTCGGGAGCTAAATGGGGCTTTGGATCGGAGCTAGGATGAACCGAGTGGAAGATACGATGAAGGTGGTGAGAAATGACATATATCGCGTCGACGACGCCATGGAGCGGCGTCGCGTGACCTCGTTGACAACCTCTTAACACGTCGGGTAACAATTTCTCGTCGAAGACGCCGTGACATGACGTCGCGGACACGACATTCTAGTCAAACACGCACAAGGAAGTCAACATCGCATTGAATTTGTGATTTTCAGTTTTAATTCACATAATTCGAGTTTTGTGGGTTACAATCTATCATTCATTCCTTCCTTCCATATTCATCTTACAACACCAAATCATTCCCCAATCACCAGCTATTACCAAGAACTACCGGATTAACGAAGATCCATGGCGTTTTCTTCAAAATCATCATCCGGCTTCCACGCTTTTAGCATCATGAGATGCTGAGCCCCTAGGGTTTCACCCTGGTGTAGATCTTTTAAGATTATAGAGTTCTTTTACATTGTGTTTAGTTAATTAATCATCTCGTATTTGAATGTTTATGAATTCATTCAATTTTGCTTTGATATGATATTAGGGTTTACATGTTCTTGAGTAACAAGGCGCATTCTTACCCGTCTTTCGACGTTGATAGTTATTGGCACCTAAGCCTTGAAACACTAAACTCGTTAACACCAAACTACGATTTTTTTTATTACAATTAAACCGTGTATGAACCCTAGGTCTTATGATTTCAAACCGGGCATGAACCTTGTTTCAAATTATTGTTATAAATCAAAATTCTAAGGTAATGTTTGGTATGGGAATCAAAAGTGGAATGGAATGGACCATTACGAGGGAATGAAGAAAAAGGTGTTTGGTTGGTCGAGGGAATGGAATCGCCCATTACATAAGGCATTCCATTGCCTCAAAATCATTCCATCCGATCCCCTTGTTTTTTTTTTCCATTCCATCTATCTTTCACCCTTCGTTAACAAAACCACAGCCCACCACCGACGCCACCATTCACCACCATGGCCACCACCCACCATCACCCATCGCTGACACAACCGCCACCACCCACCGCCGCCGATGTCCACTTCTGCCCTCGTCGTCACCCATCACCACCCATCGCCGTGGTCACCCGCCACCACGCACCGCCGCATTCGCCACCCACCGCCATCACCCACCTTTGCTGCCACCAGCCATCACCTCCGCCACCACCCACCGCCGCTGCCACCCACATCCGCCCTCGCCGTCACCCGCCACCACCATCGCCGCCGCTACCCACCACCGCCACCTCCAACACCGTTACCACTGCCACCTATCACCACCGCCACTTACCACCAATTTTATTCCTTCGTCTTTTTTTACTTACCGTACATAACAAAGTAATGATTCTTTTCATTCTCACATGGTAACCAAACAACACATGGAATGGTAATGATCCATTCCATTACCTCGTCCATTCTATTACCTCATCCATTCCATTCCCCCGACCATTCCATTAACATACCAAACATACCCTAACTTTTCACACTCGTAGTTAAAATCATTTTCATAGTTAGTTACAAACCGTTAGATACTTCAAACACTTTTTCCACTTAAACAAACAAAAAGTATACATAGCAAGCTTCATAAGTTTAATTTCATAATCAACCAAGTTTTTACATAGACGACAAACTCTTTATGGAACCGACACCCTCATTGCCACTTGCTATCAGTTTAATGTAATTAGGACTCTATAAATTTATCTTTGACCGGAATACGACATTCCTATCAACTACCATGGTGTTACATTTCTATTTTTTGTCTTTTCAAAGCTTGTGTTGTGTGACACATGCTGCGATTAAAAACACTGTTATTTTTGTTTATATCATCACATCCTCCCTATTTCTTCAACAATTTCTCATCTCAAACTCTCACACAAAAATGTCAATGGCTTTGTTTCTCTCTCATCCTCCTGTTGCTTCTCCTTCTCCCCATATGTTGTAGTTACAGAGGAGATCATTAACAATGTCTCAAGTCGTCGCACTCTGGTAGCTCATCCCTCCATACTTTGCTGGAGTCCATTTATGGTTTGTCTGCTTCTATTTAATAGATTTAATCATTTGGTTTGATTCACATGAAATTGTGTTGAAATCCTTTCGTTCATTCAATATGCCTGATATTGTTTGTTTGATTGCCTCTGTTGGTTCACTTTGTTGTTTATTTTTATATATTTAATCACACGAAATTGTGTTAAGAATCGTTTAGTTCATTAAACATGCTTTCATTGTTTGTTGTTTGTTTGATTCGAACTTCTTGTTTCTATTTTTGTGACAATTTTCAAAATTTCATGTATCCGTACATTAATTAAACAATGATTAGTGCTTTAATGATTGTGCTGATTTACGTTAGTGACATGAATGCTTCTGATTATTGTCATAATACATATATGTGCATCACACATTGCATGGTTTCATATTATTATTGCATACAACACTTTATTGATTCAAATGATGCACGAAACAAAGTTAGCACAGTTATCAGACAAATCAGAAAATGCTGACGGAGTTCAGTACTTAGACAAACATGGTATCGAGACACAGAATGAGCCAGAAAACAAGAGTTGCACTAGTATGGTGTGTAGGAAAGTAAGAATCATAAAGCTACCTTCCTAGTGATAGTTTAAGTGCCGGAAAGTGCCTAAAACTCACATAAACTGCAGAATTCTACAGAATTCAGCAAAAATCAGCATTTAAACAACTTAATATTATGCAGAATTATGGTTAAATGGTCCATAATGCTTTCCTAAGTGTCGGGAATCAAAACTGTCACAAATGGTAACATAAAGCACACTAAACTGCATAGTTTAGCACCTTAACGAACCGGTAACCAACCGAACAACCGGACACTACCCGAAACACCAAATTTTCACTAGAAGCATTGTTTTATCATTTACAAGGTAGTTATGGTCCCCGAACATCATAACACCTCATATAATGACATAACAACTAAATACTCAAACTAAACCATTAGATTCTAACTAGTATCCTTGACATTCCATTAAAACTCAACTCTATACCCCCCCCCCATGGTGACGGTCACAAAGGGTGGCCCACCCTTGATTTTCTTTACTTATTTTATTAGATCATGTTATATCTTTTAAAGACACTTCACTCTACTCTCTTCCTCCCCCACCTTCGGCCGAGAACAAGCAACCACACCACCACCATCTTCACCTCATTTCCATCCATTCTCTAGTGATCACAAGGTGCTAGGAGCTTGATAAAGAAACTAGGAACCATTGGAAGGTGAAAGACCTCTCTCACAAGCTTTTAACCACCAAGATTAGCATCATCTTCATCTTGTGTTCTTCCCTAGCCTTGTGCTAGTAGTAAGATCCTTCTAATCCCATTTTACATCTTGTTATGTTGGTTAAAAGATGATATAAGTTGTTAATCATGAAGAACATTAAAGATCAAGAACATAATCTATAACATAAGACTAAAAATCATCATGATCTATGTTGTTTAAGTGTTTATATGCTTCTTGATTGTTGATTGTTTGTGTTAATGATGTTAAACATCATATGAAACTTGCTAGATTGTGATTAAAGACATGATCTAGCAAGATGAGTGGATGATCTTGTGAAAGACCAAGATGATCATACTTTGTGTAAGCATGAACTTGAAGTATGAAGTGTTTTCTTGAATGATGATGATCAAAGTATAATATAAGTCTTGTAATTGTGTGATTTCAAAAATGATTTTCTCTAGAAACTAAGTTAAATTACAAGATTTACATAACCATGGTTTTTAAGAAAACTAATCACATTTTTAGTAGTTAATCAAGTGTAGAAACATATTATTAACAAGAAAAATTCAAGAAGAAATATTTTTAGAAAATTAAGTTACAAGTTGTAAAGATCTAAAATCTTCAAGAATGATGTTTTTAAACAAATAACCACACTTTAAAGGGTAACTAAGCTTTCTAAACACTCTACTATGTTACTACAAATTTTTTAAATTTTCAAGTTCATGAAGTAGTGTAAAATGCATGATTTTGGCACTTGGTAAGTGTTGTATGAATTGTTGATGATCTGTGATGATTTTTAAAAGAAAATGATATGCTTTGAAAGCATGGAAACCTCCATTTTTAAGGGGAAACTATGGCAAAATTTTTCTAGAAATTAAACACTTAGAAAAATATTTTTAAACAAGTGTTTACAAGTGTATTTCAACCATAAATTTTCATATAAAAATTGCCATAATTTTTGTTACAAAAATTATAAATATTGGAGGCTGGTTTCGATAAATAAAAATGACTAAATATGTATTTAGGAAAATATATATTTAGATGTCACAATGTGTGTGATTACTTGTATATTATGTGTATTAGTTATATTATTTTAGGACTTGAAATAATATAACTCACCAAAATACAAAAAATTACAATACAAAATATTACCAAAATTCTAAGATATAAATATATAATTTATACCAAAAAATTGGAGAAACCGAACAAGGAATATAAACTACAAAATATTCCGGAATTAAATTCATAAGTATATTTTGGTAAACGGTATTTTGGAAACCAAGGAAACAAAGAATATGATTTTTATAAATATTACAAAAATAAATCATGTTTTTGAAAAAATGGAAAATATATTATTTTTGAGTAAGAAAAATATATATGTTTCTTGAACAATTAGAAAATATGATATTTTTGGAGAAAATATATATTTTATTAACAAATTTAGAATATATTATTTTTGGGGTGAAAAAGGGATTTATATATATTTTCTAAGTTAATCTTGAAAATATATTATTTTTGAGGTTTATATGAAAATATAAATATTTTTGCCAAGAAAGGAATATAAATAATTTTCTATATAAGTTTTCTTAAAATAAATATATATATTTTAAGAATATATATATATTGGTGATTTTTGTTGAAAATAATACTCCGGAAAAATAAATACAAAAATTAAGTATAAGAATACTTAATAAACACAATAAAAATACGTATTCTCGTACGTATAAATACACCGGAATACGCCACCGATACTTGGCAAAAATATACAAGTTTAAGAATACGAGTATGAATACACCCATCCTTGGGGAAGATATACATGTATAAGTACATAATGTGTCAAGTTAAAATATATTATTTTAACTAATATTCAAAAAATTAATAAATATAATATAAGTTAAAATATTTATTATTTTAACAAATAATTATATACTTTGGGATAATATTAAGACACAAAGAATCGTAACTCAAAGATACTAAATAAGAATAAAGTCAAGGCACGACCCATCCGTCTAATACACCTTAGCACGTTTGTAGGGAGTCGTGTGATCGAGTAGCAGCTTTGAGTTACACCGGATTTCGAGACGCAAAACTGTGTGTTCATGTCCCCCTTTTCTTTTAACTGTTTTCAGTTTTACAACTTCGGGGGTGAAGTACATGTTACAAATTATTTACAAATGTTTACATATGGTATGGTTAGCTAAGGAATGAACTGTTAGATCATGCGAGTGGTGGGTACAACGCTTAAGACCATTAATCCTCGTAGTAGGACCGAGGGACATGAGTGATAGATCTATTTGGATGTTGCGAGCCCCACCCTTGGGACCGGGATTTGGCCCATGAGGTGACTATGTATTCCAGCCGGAAGCCCGGTACAAAATCCGCTAGGTTTGAGCCTTCCTGCATCACCGCACACATATTAATGGCCTTGCAAACCATTAATTGATCTGTTTCCTTGTTGCTTTCATACTGGGTTAAAAAATACATACGTATAATGATTACAAAGTTTATTACGAGCTCACATACAAAACACATGAACTCGCTCAACTTTTGTTGATGTTTTCAAACTACATGTATTTCAGGAAATTGATTATGGATCTGGCAGGCGTGCAAGGATTTTCAAGTTGTGTCTTCCAATAAAAGATGTCATCCAGTGTTGTAGGGTTTGAATCGTGTATTTCATCTTGGATAAGATACATGGTTCAAAGCCTAGTTTTATTAGTGTCTTTTGTTAAGTCCGTTATGGAACTTCAAACTTTGGGTGTTATGTATTTCAAACTTGAAGTCTGTGTTTAAAACAATGATGGTTGTAATATTTTGAAACTTAATTATGGATGAACATCATGGTGTTATCATATAGTTGTTTGTTATGGTTGAATGCAATGATATTAAGCAAGTGACACATAATCACGCTTCCGCAAAAGTCAGAGTATGACAATTTTTACTTCTATTGAGTTTACTTGTTTATTTAATTGATTTAATTCATTCAACAATTGTTTAGTTGATTCAACTTCGTGCCTTTGCTGGTTCAAATTTGTTCTTTATATAATTGATTTAATCATTTGTTATAGTTTGACTGAAAAACGAAAATCTGTTGAAATCCTTTAGTTCATTCATTCTACATGCTTTTATTTTGATATTGGTTGTTCTACAACATTGTGCTTCTATTGATTCAAATTCAACTTGTTTATATTTTATGTGTGTTTTTGTAGTGAAATTGTTTCTCTGTTTTAGTTTTAAGAAATTTTTCAAATGTTTTAGTCTTAAGAAGTTGATTGTTTTGTTAATCTTGCTCAAATTACCAATGTTTTTAAACCCGGACTGGTATGGCCGGGAGCCGGAAGCATCACTGGGCCGGTTCTTGCATTTAACCCGTTTCAACATCGACCCAGAGGTCGGGCCGGGATTCGAGCGGTAGGGCCGATGGTTCGTCTAGTTAAGGTCGGGCCGGTTCATCTCGTATATGCACTGAATTTAGCCGGATTTTGGTACTTTTTCAGTTGCAGTTAGTTGTCTATGCGAGGGAGCAGAAGGGAGGAGTCGGATATGCAATGAGTTTAGCCCACGTTCGAAGAAATAACCTACCTCTCGAAAAAGATTTTCACCGTCATTTGCACAATTGCAGAAATAATTAGAGTAAAAAGACCATAAATAAATAAACTAACCAAACAAGATATTTGAAATGTAGAAAGGAAGGTAGTTGCCTTGAAAATAGCAAATCCAAAATTGAATTTAATAAAAAGTTCACATCCACAAGGCATTGAAAAACGAAAATAAGAAAACAAACAATAATTTTTCTCATCTTTTACTTATCCTATGGGTTATATTTTTTAAAACTTAGTTATTGTGTTTAATTTAGATTATATTTTTTTACCTTTGAGTTATGTTTTTAAGATGATTAACATTTGAATTTGTTTGTTTCTATTATACGTTTAAACGATTGTCTCATCTTCAAAATAGACTTTTTTTTGTATTTTATATATATACATATATACTAATTATTCATATTATTTATATACGGTATATGTGCATTACAACTTACGTCTACAAAAGAAGTAACCGTTCGGAGTGTTTTTGAGAGAATCCACACCAAAAAGAAAGAACCGCTTGGAGCATCAAAGGCTAAGTAATCTCTATATTATATATATATATATATATATATATATATATATATATATATATATATATATATATATATATATATATAATTTATGACGTAATACGGGTCTTAAATCCGGCCGAACCGGTCGGACCGATCCGACCTTTGACCCCGTAAGGCGACTAGGTCGACCTCCGGTCCGGTCCTGGAAACATTGCAAATTACATAACAACAAGATTAACTGGGTTTTCCAATGAGTTAACTTCAAACCTTAGGGTATTAGATAATATTGTCACATTAATTAATACAACATAATAAATAAAAGATTAAACTTAGGATATATTAACTTAATTACAATCATCATCTTACAACATTATCTACTTTTTAATCTTTTCTTCAACAGGATCCAACTGTGAAGAATCATGATGCTATAATCTGGACTAAACAATTGGAAGATGGAAAGGGGAAGTATGAGTATGGATTTGACCCGTGGGATATCGAATCTCATCCGGTGCTAAAGGATATGAAGTTCCACCGGGTAATATTGTACATGCCCGGGTGTACCAAGGAACAGTTTGAGGAATTCCTTTAGAAGTGGCGTAAAGTCATCACAGAAGTGGAAGAGAAATTGAATAGTCAAATTCACGTGCTTCACCGCAAAACCCCCCTTGAAGAGCTTGCAGCACGCAAAGGGTTGGTATGTAATCAGCAAATCTCATTCCCGTGGGGTGGGAGGAAGAGAGGCAATAAGTACTCAATCGTGACGTTTGCCATTCCAGAGAAAGAAAAGTATAGTTCCAATTATGATGCTTAGGTTAAGTGGTTAAGTATAGTTTCGGAATCTGTTATTATTATCTATCATCCACATTGTTATGGGATCTTATTATGTTTAGGTTTTATATAGATTTTTGAACTGGCTAGTATCATTGTCAGTTACCAACTTATTAGTATTATCTTGATGTTGAATCAGTTGTTACAATATTATGGATCTTCTTATATATTGATGTTTTGGTGTGCTATGAAACTGACCGTAAAGAAATACTACGCAAAATTACCAAGCCTGCGAAGGCATTACAAAATACAGAACATTAAAGAAACAACCTCTATTTCAATGGCATTATTGTAAAATAAAAGCAATTTTTAATAATTGAGATTGGTGATACAAATGTGTGTTTGTGTTTGTGTAAAAGGCTCAAGGTTGTTTACCATGGTATCATCTTGTTTATCTGTTTGGCAACAAAGTTTTAGTTATTGAGTTTTTAATTCCAAAGATCATGGTATAATTAGCATCAACTAAAACATTATGACATGTAAATTACCAATTGGTGCGCATCATCAGAAATGCTCGCTTGAAATGGCTTGCGAAAGGTTACCTTGCATGTGTGTCAAGCTAAAGATGAATGGATACTAATACTTTTAGAGGTCACATTTTCCCAATGTTTTCAGGATTGGACCGGAGGTCAACCCGGTCGCATTACGGGGTTTAGGATGTGTGTTAGATAATTATTGTATGATTAATTAAGAGGACTCCTAGTTATAGTCTAATATGGTAGATTAGTTATATATATACCAAGTTAATTGGTAGGGATTTGTAATTCAAGATTTTGAGAAAGTTTCCTTGATAATAAAGGTACTGGGTGATTAGTCGTACATATGTGAGTTCATATTTTCCGATCAAGTGTTTGTGTGTTTCGATTTGGTTAACATAATTGGTACCAATTGCTTTAGAGTGGTGTTTCACCAAGAGTCACGACCACATCATTAAGGCTGAATGGTGTGGGATAAAGCCCCTCACGTTACATTAGCGCCAATTGGACAGGGGGCTCCATTGTTAACTTTCTTGCAATGGGACAAAGCCCCATAAGGCTCATGTCTTCATCACTCAATTATATTTTTAATTTAAATTTTATCTAAATTAATAAACATTACATAAAAACATAACTTGCAAAACAAGATAAAACATAAAAAAGTTTCATTAAGCTAGAATAAAAAAGATTACAACCCAACTTAATTAAATACAATACATAAAAAGTTACTTTATTAAAATAAACGGCTTAATTATTAAAGTGGTCACGCAAAATTCTCCAAGCCGAAAGATGACGACAGTTGTTGTTTTGAACTTATAGGAAATCTACACAGGCCGCCTCAATCACTTGATCTCCGATTAAGCCCTCTTCGCAGTTCATGGCGTTGATAAAGAGCCACTCAAAATTTCCACACATTGTTCACATCATATTAAACCTATCAGTAATGTGATTCAAATTATGATTGTTTGCACCCACTTGTTGATGAAAGTGTGCAAAATTGCGTTCCAAGTTGAAGCAGAATTTGGAGACTCCTCTTGCTTCGCAACATGCACCCAACTCGTAGCCAAAGTGATGTTCTCGTCGTCGGTCCATCAGTTCGTCATAAAATGGCTGAAAATGTGAAAGAGATGATTGATTTTGTAATATGAAAGGCTAGAGAGTTGTGGTGAAAAATGTTAGAAAATGGGGATTTTATATATAGGAGATTAGAGATTTAAATGATTTTTAAATATATTTGACCGTTCAATGGTCACGGTCAAATATTAATTAACTCACTAAATGTATTCGTTGGCGCTCGCTAACCATTCAACGATTCTAACCATAGCGCCCTCCAATGGCGCTCATGCAATGGTGTTAGGAGCACTATGCTAGGCTCCGATGTGGCAAGGGACGTCATTCAACACCGACCGGCCTAAGGGCATGACCCCATTACAAAGAAGATGGCAAGTTTCACGGTGATTGGTTTGAGGTACGCTTTGGATTAGCCCAATATGATATATGCTAGAAAGCTACTAAACTAGGGAGTGGCATGCGTATTTGGCGTCGAGAAGTGCAAGAATATTAGGAAATGAAATCTGGGTTTTATTGTAATAAATGTAACATGATTCATATTTGTATTTGAACTTGAAAGAATCATTTTTCACTCATGAGCAGTTGTGTGTCACTTTATCAAAAGTGAAAAATCAGAAATTGGGTCAAATTAGTAATATTAAACAAAGACGACAAACCTATAGATAAAACAAATGTGGTGTATAAACAGTGGCGAAGCTTGAAAATTTCCACCGGGGGGTCGGAAGTCACCGGACCTAAAAATTCTATGTAAGTAAATTTTATTTTTATAAAACCAAGGGGTCGAAAACGTATATACCTAAAATTTCTATACAAAGCGTACATATGTAACACTACTGAGCGAAAAGTTCGGAGGTCCCCCCGGCCCCTTGAAAGCTACACCCCTGTGTATAAAGAAATCTTTAACGACTTATGATACTTTCGTACTCTTTTTTTTAGTTCATGGTAATTTAATGCTTACATAAGTATTGAAACGTTTTTTTTCATGTTAAATTTTATGTCAACAGTGTTAAATGTTATATAATATAATTTAGAGTAAATTACGATTTTGGCCCCTGTGGTTATATCACTTTTACCCTTTTAGCCTAAAAAATAATTTTTTAACATCTGAGCCCCCAACGTCTTTTTTTCTAATCCTTTGACCTCCAACGTCTTTTTTTTCTAACCCTTTTGGCCCCTAAAAGTAAATGGATGGGGTTACTGTTAGAGGTCAAATAGGTTAGAAAAAAAAGACATTAGGGGCTCAAATGTTAAAAGATTCTTTTTGGGCTAAAAGAGTAAAAGTGATATAACCACATGAGCAAAATCGTAATTTACTCTATAATTTACTTTGAATAACTCGTGTAACACAATGGTACTTATAAGTACTATAAAACATCACTGTTATATGACTATAAAAAGTAAAAAGAATATCACACACACCTATTTTGGTAAATAATTTTTCTACCTCCACCCATTTGGGAAAAAACTCAGGTTATCTGATAGCCAATACATAACGGATCCGGTTAGAGTGCCAAAATCCAAGTCCGTAGACCCGCGACCCGGCCCGAATGGAGCATGCATGGCTCAATCTAATTCTGTCATCTTCTCAAGACATGGCAATGCATGCCCCACGTCCACCATGCAGTTTACTTTTATGTTTTTAATCAATGTTTCCATGCTTTATTTGTTTGTACCTTCAGCTTCTTAACTAGTGAGTTAGTTTTTAATTTTACTAGAAAATAGGTCATGGGTTAGAGTAGTTGTAATTTCTTTTCTTTATGTATGAAACTTCCAAAAGAATGAAAGGGCAGTGAGTTTTAGAATGAGTTTTTTTCTTGTGTTAATTATCTCATGTGTGTGGGTTAATTAATTCGTCTATGCTAGCTCAATCGTGGCGTATTGGGTGGTGAACTTAGACACGATATCTTAACCGGAGTGGTGTATCTGTATCTTCGGTTGGACATCGCAGCCCTACCGTTTCGTTTGGTGGTGAATCTGTATCCAAACGAACCATAGAACTATCTTTTATTTTACCGTTTGATTTGAACTGGTGATTCGGGGTTATACTCCTATCATTATCCCTTAACGTCTTTGTTTTCGTCTTCCCTTATTATCCGTCTAGAATTCTTTTCTTTTGGAAAAGCATTTCGTCTTCCCTTATTATCCGTCTAGAATTCTTTTCTTTTGGAAAAGCATGTAAAAGGTCGTAACATATTCATAAGTCACTAGTTATCTCTTAATCCATATCCCATGTCATCCATCTTTTTATTAACTTTAAAAGTAAAATAAAAGGAAAAGCAAAACGCAATACGACGACACCAACTTATCTTTATATCTTGGGAGTCAATGTGCAATGCACCCGTCACCAAAACAATCACTTGTATTTTCAATGAATTATAATAAACGAACACATAAGAAAAATAATACCGGATAGTAAATAAAATAGACAATTTTAATTGGTATTAAAAATTTTGACGTTGTAATAAAAATCGTTCATTTAAATATATATGTAAATTCAAAATTTATTTTTATACATCTTGATAAATGAAAAAGGTTAAATATGGCCATGGTGCTTTAGGAATAAGATAGCCTAGGTATCGTTGCGAAAGAATAGAAGCTTTTTGACGCATGCATGCCCATGTCAAAAAATGGACAGCATTATCTCTCTCCCAACTTTCCAGCCTAATTAAATATTTATGAAGTATATAAAAATAATAGTGTATATATTTATAACTATAAGATTTTTTTATATATCTTAAAATCCATATTTTACGTCCTAATACTCTCAAAAAATGCTTCAACTTCAAATTTATCCTAATTGATGATGTTACAACCGTGTCCCTTTTTATACATCGACTTACTATAAGGCTTTGGGTATACTTTAACTTAACTTAACTCACCTAAGTGACACATCAACATTTTTTCCTCATTTCACTTTGTCTCACTCTAAGGAAATGGTTTAACATGTTAACACATACTCATTTAATGCACTTTAACATTGAGTTTTGTCTAAAAAAGAAAATAAAAATCAATTTAATCTTTTAACATTGGGTTAACATGTTAACACATAACTCATTTAATGCACTTTAACACAAGGAGGGAGTGGTTTGCAATGTTAGTTAACATGGCCGGCCCTGGGGGTGGGCGGGGAGGACCACCGGACAGGGCCCGATATTTCGAGGGGCACGTTTTTTATGAAAAAAAACCTGATATGTATATGTAAAATATTTTTTTAATAGGGTACACCCATACAAACACCAACATAGGCCCCCTTACAAAACTATTCTTATAGTTTAGATTAGTTATTAACCCATTTGGCATTAGGTTTAGACCTTTAGTGAGCCCAATACCCAATTTCGTTAAGGCCTAAGGGCACATTTTTTCGAGCTTGAACAGGGTACACGAATTCTCAGGGCCGGCCCTGTTAGTTAACATGCCATGTCATTGTTAACACTCTAAATATTAGAGTACACCCCATGACCTAATATCATCTATACAATTTATAATGGGACTTCAAAATAAACCGTTAACTGAACCTTGTAAATGTGGTAAAATCATCTTTTATAGGGTTTAAGGTTTAATGGTTTGGAACTTGAAGTCTTAAACCGGTTGTTTAACACTTTTTTATTTTTACTTTTTATATAACCGGTTGTTTAACACTTTTTTGTTTTTACTTTTTTTTATGCATTTGTATACGTATTATGGAAAAAGATCAAATAGAAAGTTTATTTTGGCTAGGAAGTGTAGGAAGCAATAAGATTAGGACATTTGGCAACATTTAAAATAAAGAAAAATAGTATTTTAGTCAATCTAACCCTTTCTTCTTCCTTTTCAAAACCCAGTAACTTCAAAACCCACCATTTTCAAAACCCACCATCTTCAACCATTTCTTCACTTTCTATCTCAATAATCACTACATTATAGTGCGATTTTCATCACCAATCAATGATTCAAACACCCGATCAACGTGTTCTTCAACTTTTTTTGAAGAAAACCCAGTTTAATTTCATACAAATCTCGTTTTTTTCCGGTGATTTTGAAGATAATCACTCGATCCGTTCGATTCGAGCGCTGATAAGTGTTTCAATCATTCAAAATTCGTCAATTGTTGAAGAAATCACTTCGATCCATGTAAGAAATTCTTTAATTTCATTTTTACGAACTGGGTTTTTGATTTAGTCATTGCGTTTTACGATCACAGCACAGACAAAACTATTGTCATGGTTCAATGCGTTTTAGAGAGAACACTTTCTTTGGTGTTTTTAGGCAATTGCGTTTTAGAACTAAAACATTTTTATGTGTTTTTTGGCCATTGCGTTTTAGAAAAACACATTCTTGATGTGTTTTTGGTGCATTGCGTTTTAGGTAAAACACCTTTTTAGGTGTTTTCAGTCCATTGTGTTTTACAGAGAACACTTTCTTTTGTTTTTTAGGCAATTGCGTTTTAGAATGAGTCATTTTTAAGTGTTTTCTGGCCATTGTGTTTTACAAATAAGATATTTTTTTGTGTTTTTTGTGCATTGCGTTTTAGGTAAAACACTTTTTTATGTGTTTTCAGTCAATTGCGTTTTAGAAAACAGACATTTTAAGTGTTTTCTGGACATTGCGTTTTAGAAATAAGACATTTGTATGTGTTTTTGGTGCATTGCGTTTTAGGTAAAAACACATTTTTATGTGTTTTAGTCTATTGTGTTTTAGAAAGTACATTTTGTTTTGAGTTTTTAGGCTATTGCGTTTTAGAAATAAGACATTTCTTTGTGTTTTCTGGCCATTGCGTTTTACAAATAAGACATTTCTTTGTGTTTTTTGGTGCATTGCGTTTTAGAAAAATGTCATTTTTAGTTTTTTTTTCATTGCGTTTTACGTAACTGGGGGTTTTTCAATTGCGTTTTACGCAACTGGGTTTTTAAATTTTTTTTTTTTTGAAAATATAGCAATAGTATACTCGTTTTAAAGATAAAAAACGCTCGTTTTTTTGTGCAATTTTTATAAAAAGAATAATGTCGTATGAAAGAGTTATTAACGTTTAAAAGTTGAGGGGGGAATTGGAGGAGAGAGAAACTATTGACTTGCATTGACTAGAATACCCCTAAACAAACTCACACGCCTCTTTTCTTCCCTTCAATTTTCATCATTTAATCTTAGCCCTTGATTAACTAAATGAATGGTCAAGATCACTTCCTAGCCTTCTTAACCAAATAAACTTTCTATTTTATCTCCACCCTACGTATTATATCCATAAACCATCTTTATTATTTATAAAAAAAATAATATATAAACTAATGGTTTAAATATTTGTTTACATACCAACCTTCGAACAAGCCGTCGTAACCTAGCCAGTTTGATTTTTCGTGTCTAGAAATTAGAGTTAAGAATTCAGCCAAAATTTCTGGTCAACAACTCAAAACTAGACAAATATTGAATTATAAACATCCCTAGTTCATCATAATTAAGTACTTTCCATTATTTAAATACCTGATTATATGAATTTAAATGTGGTCAAATCCACATTATCTATGGTCAAATCCTTTGTAGGAAATGATTTTTCGTGTCTAGAGGGATTCAGCCAAAATTACTGGTCAACAACTCAAAACTTTATAAAAATCCCTAGTTCATCATAATTAAGTAATTTCCATTATCTAAATACGATTATATGAATTTAAATGTGGTCAAATCTACATTATCTATGGTCAAATCCTTTTTACTCTATTGGTTATACAATCATTCTTTTTGACAACTTTAAATCTAGCTTTTTTCTTTAAATAATAAATATTTTGGTTAAAACATCTTTAGAAGACTTAAAAAGACAAGTGGGACACAAGTATTAAAAGGGTAACACATAACTGAAAGCAAACCAATTAAACCTTCACATTTACCATCAAAACCAAAGAGTTTTGTTTATCAATAATCAATGGAAGAAGGAGATGATCTAAGAACAAAAAGCTTTAGGGATGAAGACTACAACACAAGAAGGGCGTTCTTGACAAGTTATCCTCTCCATTTTGATAAAGAAGAAGACCATCAAGAAACACAAGCGCATACACCCGCAACCACACAAAGTTATAGAGTTGGTAAGGCGCTAGTAGGTTACATATATTCTTTTTTTGGTTATTATAATTAGTAGAGGTTTGAAAGTTGTAGAGATCATTTGGCAAGGAGTTCCTTATCGAATGACCAAACGTTTCTTTTTTGTTTATTTAACTATACGAACGGACACAAATATATGTTTTGTTCATTCATTTATGTCCGTGAATTTTACTTTATATATATACATACACTATATATTTGTATATAGATACATGTGTTTATGTTCGTTTAGGGTATTAATTAACAAATAAATATAAACGAACTAATAAAATTTCATTTCCTTAACGAAGATAAAGTTATGTTCTTTCATTCGTTAGCTTAGACTTAACCGAACGAATAAAATCCATTCCATGTGCGTTGATTCATTTATAGCTCTAGATGTTGGTCCTCTTAATGAAATTTATTTATGTATTGGGTGTAGACACAGGTGAAAAAAAGAAAGAGAAGATGAAGAACATAATAGTAGAATGGGCAGGGGGAAGAGCTATGGTTTTAAGAAGGTTCAAATACAAGGTTTCTTTTTATGTGTTTGCTTGTTATCCTACTGGGTTTAAACCTCCTAATTAAAGCTTTTATTTCTTCATCTTGAATTATAATTGTTATTTCATCTATACCTGTTTTTGTTTCATTTAAGTAGATATATAAATATTAAAAATATATAGTATAGATGTATATATGTGTCCATCCATATATATGTTTTTTTAATTAGACATGTAGATTTTTATATATGTATAGTATAGTACTCCATTCAATAGCATGTATCAATCATCACACTTTTACTTTTATTAGAAATAGTGTGTTGCATTCTCTTGTTAGAGTTTGTTAGGTAGTTAGAGATCCTCTTGTTTGTATTAATAACCTTTTTAAAAATCAATATACAAACATTTATCTTGTATTTTAGATTGTTTTGCAACTTGACGGTATAAAAAGTCATAAAGTTCATCTTTTGTTGCTTTTTTTTTGTCGTGAGGAATATATGCTTGATTGTTGTGTACATTGAGCGTTGTTGTAACTTGTAAGTACCTATGGCATGTCACAAATATTCTTTTTTGAAGAATATATTATATGTGATCGTTGGATCCATATATAAGATCCCATATCCATCAAATTTGTCTTTTAAAACATAAGTGTTTGAGAACCATAAAACCTTATCCAACCAACCAGGCTTTTTGACTGATTCGAGATCCAAATAGTTTCGTTTATGGTTCGGTTTTAAGTTTTAACGGTTTAACAGTTCATCCCAGTATAGAACTTGGAACCACACATTCATCTGACCAAACCAACTGTTTAAGCTTTATTATTTATACATCGCTTTTACCTATTAAAAATATAGTTATGAATATGATCCATTCAACCCAGCCTATTTTAGTTGTCATTCTGAAGAGGTATGGTCCCAATTCCCTGCCTACATGGCAGGGACCACACCACTTTTTGTGCACACAAGGCACCCACGTCACCAGGACCTTCTAGAAGCTTCCAGAAGACATCTAGGCGGTTCATAGCTGGCACCAAAGATGCTTTGCCCAACATAAAGGACAACACGTGTCACCATTAAGAGAAGGCCACATAGGCCTGCGACGACCCAGGGAGCAAGTCTGACGCAACCAGTACGAGGTATCCAGCGTAAGCAAATAGAAGGACGCCACGTGTATCACTACACCCTTCGCGACAGAGCAGACCAAGAGGATATTCCCCTTGGTCGGACAGCTGGCGCACACCCACAGCTGGCACAGCTGCTTCCTCCTTCTTCACCATCCGGCTATAAATAGGACCCTTCATCATTCAGGTCAAGGATCTTGGCTCTCTTTACTCACTCTATACACACACTGTTTTATTCATCTCAGAGCAGTACTTATTCTCACGCCGGAGCCTGGTTAAGAGGGAAAACCCCCTTTTTCCCTCTTAACGAGACTAACGGTGTTTACTGTTTTGCAGATCTCGGGCCTTTGATACGAGCAAGAGAAGAGGTTGAACCCCATAAGTGAAACGACCCTCTTGGTTATCCTTTGTGTTAACTATTGTTTCAACATTGGCGCCATCCGTGGGACTCGAACCCACGACCACGTGGTTAAAAGCCAGGACCAGGAGGCGCTCTACTCCTATTTTTCCTTTTCTTTTGAGTAGGATTCTTATCAGCCATGATAAAAATCAAGAAGAAGACGACTTGAAAAGGTGAAAGATAGAACAAAGGGGAAAAAGGTAGAGAGAAATTGCACTTAGAATTTGAAAGTGAAGGAAGAAAGAGATAACCGCCCCATATTTATACCCATCGCATTTAATGCGATGGGTAGTGGACCGTCAGGGAACAGAAAAAGCGCCCAATAGATGACTGACACGTCACAGGAAAGAGAAGACGTCGGCTCATTTTTCGGGAAGCATGGGCGACAGGGTTTGCTGATATGACAGAAAGTCACTGCAAAAGCAACTGTTCACCTCCGAAAAGACAGGGACGTCAGACGGTCACACCAAACGCTTCCCCATAACCACCAAACTTCCAACAGAAGAAAGCACAAGAGAGCCAAAACCCATGCGGCATGCGTCCATTTGGCTCACTTTTTTCAGAGGGCCAAAACCCATGCGGCATGCGTCCATTTGGCTCACTTTTTTCAGAGGGCCAAAACCCATACGGCATGCGTCCATTTGGCTCACTTTTTTCAGAGGGCCAAAACCCATGCGGCATGCGTCCATTTGGCTCACTTTTTTCAGAGGGCCAAAACCCATGCGGCATGCGTCCATTTGGCTCACTTTTTTCAGAGGGCCAAAACCCATGCGGCATGCGTCCATTTGGCTCACTTTTTTCAGAGGGCCAAAACCCATGCGGCATGCGTCCATTTGGCTCACTTTTTTCAGAGGGCCAAAACCCATGCGGCATGCGTCCATTTGGCTCACTTTTTTCAGAGGGCCAAAACCCATGCGGCATGCGTCCATTTGGCTCACTTTTCTCAGAGGGCCAAAACCCATGCGGCATGCGTCCATTTGGCTCACTTTTCTCAGAGGGCCAAAACCCATGCGGCATGCGTCCATTTGGCTCACTTTTTTCAGAGGGCCAAAACCCATGCGGCATGCGTCCATTTGGCTCACTTTTTTCAAAGGGCCAAAACCCATGCGGCATGCGTCCATTTGGCTCACTTTTTTCAGAGGGCCAAAACCCATGCGGCATGCGTCCATTTGGCTCACCTTTTTCAGAGAGCCAATAACCAGACGGCACGCGTCCACTTGGCTCACGTTATATTCACCAACTTCAACGCGATGCATAGAAGCCACAACTCTCATAAGTCCAGAATCCCTCCTAGACGATCAACTCAACTAGAAGGCACACTGGACTGGGGGGACTTGAAGAGGTATGGTCCCAATTCCCTGCCTACATGGCAGGGACCACACCACTTTTTGTGCACACAAGGCACCCACGTCACCAGGACCTTCTAGAAGCTTCCAGAAGACATCTAGGCGGTTCATAGCTGGCACCAAAGATGCTTTGCCCAACATAAAGGACAACACGTGTCACCATTAAGAGAAGGCCACATAGGCCTGCGACGACCCAGGGAGCAAGTCTGACGCAACCAGTACGAGGTATCCAGCGTAAGCAAATAGAAGGACGCCACGTGTATCACTACACCCTTCGCGACAGAGCAGACCAAGAGGATATTCCCCTTGGTCGGACAGCTGGCGCACACCCACAGCTGGCACAGCTGCTTCCTCCTTCTTCACCATCCGGCTATAAATAGGACCCTTCATCATTCAGGTCAAGGATCTTGGCTCTCTTTACTCACTCTATACTCACACTGTTTTATTCATCTCAGAGCAGTACTTATTCTCACGCCGGAGCCTGGTTAAGAGGGAAAACCCCCTTTTTCCCTCTTAACGAGACTAACGGTGTTTACTGTTTTGCAGATCTCGGGCCTTTGATACGAGCAAGAGAAGAGGTTGAACCCCATAAGTGAAACGACCCTCTTGGTTATCCTTTGTGTTAACTATTGTTTCAACACATTCTCCGAAATTGTAGTTAGTGTTTCGACTCCTATTTTTTTTATCAAACCAGGTCAAATTGGACCATGAACCATTGATAAACAACGCTCGAGATACATGTTGGACTTTAATTGTCTAAATCGTGTTGATCAGGTTCGAAAGAGAAGATACGGGTCAGAAGTGTAATTCAACCACAAAGATCTAAATTCTACCACAAAGATCTAAATTTATGCTTGTTCTTCGAAAGCATTGTTCGAAACATACAAAGAAGTTTGACAATTCTTTTAGTAGCAAATAATATAAATAATAATTTACAAACAATATCCAAATTCAACCACCAAGATATGAATTTAAGCTTGTTCTTCATGAAATTTTCAAAGCATCATAGCTTTAAACTCATCAAAGTTAAGCACTCCATCACCATTAATATCAAACTGCCTAATCATACCAACACATTCATCAACACTTGTCGACTCACCGAGTCGACTCAGCATCCGCTTCAAACTCTTTGGAGTAATGCAATCGGTTCCATCCATTTCATACATTCTGAAAGCCTTTTTCAAATCCTCAAGTTTCTCGTCTTCCTTGTCACTTTCCACCAAACTAATAAAATCCTCAAATCCTAACTGTCCTTCACTTCCGTATAACGATTCCATCACAACTTGTACTTCTTCGATTAAAATTTCGTCGTGGTTAATCAACCCGACGCAACGTTGCAACTCTGACGGAGAGATCATGCCGTTGTGGTCTTCATCGAAGTGATCGAATACGCGTTTGTAATCGCTTGATTTGTCCATGTTGGAAGAATTGAATAACAATTGACAAGTGATGATGATGAAATTGAAGAGTTGAGTATGATATTTATATATGGATTCTACGCGTGATTACACCAAACTTTAAACCATGCATGTTCGAAGTTGATGCTGAAACGAAACGTACGAAATTGAAGTTGTGGGTGAAATTTTATAGCAATTATTGCACGGAATTTATGGTACGGTGAAGAAGTTGCATGGAAAGTGGCAAAGTGAATAAGATAAAACGTTCATCATGACCATGGTAAACTTTATTTTTTAGATTTTTAAATAAAAATAATTAAACAACTTTAAAACTGTATAAACACTTTGTATTTGTGATTCTTTTTAAACTATAGAAATTAGTTAAAGTTTTATTGTTATTCTCAATTAACGAAATTAAATAAACTATCTTAATACTTTAGATTTGATTTTAACTCTAAATATTATTTAGATTGATTATTAGTATAATATAGTTACTATGAACTATTAAACTATTAAATATGTATAAATGTTTTAATATATAAAATAATCAAATTTGGATTCTAAATTTATTGAATTTTCTGTATAAACATGCATATTACGATTCTAACATTTCTATACAACAAAATATTTAAAAGAAAACATTTTTTTTCAAACTCTATAATACACGAGTTTCTAACTTTGTTAATTATACATTGAAAACATATATTATATAAATAATTTTATTTAAAGATATGGATGCATTTCTAGAACTCCATCCAATATCGTGTATCGATCGTCACGGTCACACTTTTACTTTGGCGGTATAAAAGGTCTTAAAAGTTTATCTTTTACTTTGTTTGGGGGAAAATTAATATGCTTTATTATTGAATGTTTGTACATTGAGCTTTGTTGTAGGTGCCTATGTCATGTCACTTTCTTTTTCAATAATATATATTTCTTATATAATATTACATATGAATGTAAATTCGTCCTTTGAAACGTAATAACTAATAAGCAACGCTCGAGATGCATGCTCACATAGTCATAGTCACACCTTTGACGGCATCATTGAAAACCATACAATAAAGTTTGTACAAAACTAGAAAAGATGTGAATAAATAAAGCTTTATTCAAGAACATTAGTATGTTTGTATTTATTAAATATTTTTCTCCAATGTGATAAATTGACGTTTTTATAAATTTAGGGGTTGTTTGACAACTTCTTAATAGTTAAGTGCTGAACCAATAAGAAGTCTTAACAATTAAGAGCCAATATAATGATTAACCGTTCAGAGACAAATGTTCACAAACGAACTTTTCGTTGGAAAAAGTCATACGTCTACCTATATTTTTTAGGGGTTGGCTAAATGCACCCTTTTTTTTACTAGTCATACCCCCCTTTCTAAAAATATATTTTAAAAGTTGTTAAATTTCACCCCTCTAAACAATTCAAATATTGTTTTTGAAAACTATTGTGTTTCTATAATTTGAAGACACTTTCTCTTACTAGTATTTTATTATATTTCTATAAAACGTCATTAAAATTAATAAAAAGATATTTTTTATACAATAAAAAACTTTCAGAACTTTTTTTTGAAAAAAAAAACAGTTGCTTTTATATTTTTTATTTATTTCGTATTTTAGTTCTCTCATCTTTCTATTTCTATTTTTATTAGTATTATTATTATATTAAAATGTTTTTTTAATATAATTAACAACTTTTATCTATTAAAAGTAATAAGACGTAAAAAGAAATAAAACGTTAGTTAAGTTGGCTGGCTTTAAAGCTTCATTTAATTTTTTTGTGTATGATTGTTTATACAAACCGAATTCGCATACCCACTTCAAGCCGCTATGAACAAAAAAATCCATTTCAAAATTAAAATGACTCGCTTTAGTTTAAAACGTGAAAAAAACGATTATTTTTCAAATAATCAAAAAAAGTTTCTTTTTAAATAAAATAACGTTTTAAAAACAAATACAAGTAATAATAATAATTAAAGACAAAAAATGAAAGAAAAACAAAAGGGTTTGAATTAAATTAATGTAAAAGTTGAAGGAGGGGGTGCATTCAGTAGAAAAGAAAAGGGGTACATTTAACAACACCCATTTTTTAAGATTTAGTTAATAAAAAAATCCCATTTTTTTGTCATTTTTTGGTACATACGACCCCTTATCTAGCCATTAAAATCCTCAAAAAAATTGACCGTTTGCAAATGACTTGTTTAAACCTTTTTGTCGGAAGCGAGGTATCCAGTGACGAATCAATAAATTCTTTTACTGGGTTTACTTTTTTAGATGTCTAAATTTCATGACTGAACATAAAAATTTTTGGGTCGAGTCAATTCGACAGTTTAGCCCGGGTAAATTTTATCACATAATAAAAGTACGATACAATAATGAAAAGAACATGAAAGATGATTCAAGGTTAAATGGTGATTGTCTTTGAAAAAAAAAGTAAACTTTCTTGTGTATATTATCTAAATACCAAATTCAAGTTTCAATATATAACAATTTAACATCACGAATCAAAATACCAAATTCAATTTTCAATATATAACAATTTAACTTCACGAATCAAAATTTCAAGCATATTAAAACAAAATACTTTAAAACTAACATCAAAATAATCAAAGTTTTGACACATTACAACACAACATACTAGTAGTTAACAATTTAACAATTTAACATTTAACAATATATAACAATGTAACATCGAAACCGGGAATTGAGCTCGCTAAATATCTAAATCTAATACCAATAGACTAATAATTAATTTAAACCAAAAGAATAATTTTGTAAGTAGGCATACGTTAGTGTTTTTATGATATACCCTATTAATTTTTTTTACATATACCTTTCGAGTTTTTTTTTAAATAACGTGTAATTCGAAATATCGGGTCCTGGCCGGTGGTCCTCTTCGCCCACCCCCAGGGTAGCCCCTGTTCATGAGCCGAGTTGAACTGAGCCAGGGCAAGCTCGAACTCAGCTCGATTAGAAACCGAGTTGGCTCGGCTCTGCTTGGATTTGAAATCGAGTTGAAAATATAAGCTCGGGCTTGCCTTGGTTTTAAATCGAGCTGGCTTGGCTTGGTTTGGCTCGATTAAAAAAAGAAAAACTAACATACAGGTCTAAAAATTCAATAGTTTAAAATATTATTCAATATTTCAAAATAACATATCCAAAATATGTTCAACCTTATGGATTACAAGCCAAAATCCAATTCAACAATACAAATTAAGTATTAAATTTCAATGAAATACAATATTAGTTCATTAGCATGACAATCAATCTTCAGATATGTCAGAGATATCAATTACATTTATATATACATCTAAATAATAATCAGTTTTTTGTAACATATTATAATGTATGTAAAAAATATATTATAAGTAAAATAATCCGAGTCGAGCCTTCAAGCAAGCCAATCCGGCTCGTTACGAGTCCAGCCAAGCTAGCTAACTTTCTAAGCAAATAAGCATTAAAAGAGACATCTTTGGAAGACTTGTAAAGAAACGAATAAAATCCTTCCCGTATGCGTCTAATTCGTTTATAGCTCTAGATGCTGGTCCTCTTACTTAAATTCATTTATGTGTTGAGTGCAAATACACGTGAAAAAAAAAAGAAAGAGAAGATGAAGAACATGATGGTGGAATGGGCAGGGGGAGACCTATGGTTTTAAGAAGGTGTAAACATAAGGTGTCTTTTTATGTGTTTGCTTGTCATCCTACTGGGTTTAAACCTCCTAATTAAAGCTTTAATTTCTTCAACTTGATTTTTAATTGTTACTAGTTTAAAACCCGCGCGCGTTGCGGCGCGCTAAACGCGAATCATCTATAAACCTTATTAGGTATAAATACACGTTAGTTACCAACAGAATGCTTTGGTGATTGTCACCAAACTCCCAAAAATAACAATCTGAGTTTGCTAATTTAATACATTTATCTTCAAAAACAAATATAATCATTTAATGATAATTCTCATACACCAATAAAAGAGTAACTTGCCACTCATTAAGACCCTATACCCACTGGATTTGTTTTCTTGAAGGCCACTGCAATCTCATCACCAGCCTTCAGTGGGGAAATGTAACAATTTCTAACCAGCCTACAAAAACAGTCCGGTAACCACCCTCTCTAGCTAACGATTACTGACCGAAATTCTTTATGGCGGTCTTCGGCTCAGAAAATGTTCACGTCTTCAACTTTGGTATCATTATTTCACGTGTTGAGCACTACATACCTCTGCCAATGAAGCTTTTATTTTTGTTGCCAATGCTTGCCCAAGTTTTTTAATATAAGGACTCATACGCTCTACTTTTATGAATGACTTAACATTAATATTAATAAATGAATTACAAAGAAAGATTCGGTAAATAACTGAAAATAAAGGAACATACTTGCATCATTGTTCAATGACAATAACCTTGCTTTCTCAATATACATTGATTTTCCAACATATTTAGTAGCGCTCCGCACACTCTGAAATCACCAACCTAACACAAACTCAAGCCTAGACGGCCCCTTAGTCATTATGGTCGATCCTTTGAAAAATTAAGAATACATTTATATTACCTTCTTTGATGCATTGTTTGGCCTGTTCAGATAGGCTATGTTGATGTTCATCTAATGTAAAATCCAAAGCTTGCCTACCACACAACACTTCTAATAATTTAACTTTAGGGATTGAACCGTAGATTCACAACAACTGGGGCACAAAAGTCCAACTGAAACTCCAAAAAACATGAATAAATCAACTAAAATACAGAACACATGCATAATGATCATCAATTAATCAATCATCAAAAGGAAAACCGATTACTCCAAACACATAAAAAATATCTGGATCCGAACAATCCCAACACATGTGGTTCAGACACACCTCTTCCTTAGTACCCTCGCTGCTTCTTGACGGGTGAACCGTTTCATCGCTAGCAGCTACTGCTACCGTCGGAAATTTCCCCAAAAACCTCAACATCATCGAGAATTGATCTAGACAACCTCGTCAATTCAATAAAAAAAGGGAGCAGAGTACATGATCCCTAAAGCAACACAAGTCATGACTTTACCTCTCTTATACCAAGGTACCTTTGATTTAATGTCACCCATCATTGACATGCACTTGAAATAGCATGTGGCCGCCGTGGGTGGCCAGCTCCCTCACCGTCACTCTCTCACTGAACCGCCGCATGTATCGGGTCGCCGCCGAAAGATTTCCCTATCCCGTAGTCTTATGGCCCGATCTAACAACCGCGAGCTGAGGAGCCCGACTCAGCCGGCATCTCCACCGGATTATCCCAATTAACCCACTGACCGCCTTGGAGAAGCCACAACTGGCGATAACTTGACAGATCGGGACTCTAGGACCCGCCGCCGTCATCTCAGACGCCTGGAAACCACCACCGTTTCTCTTCTCTCTCTAACGCGCGCGCTCTCTCTCTCTGCTAGACGGTCGGCCGGAGAAAATGGCCGGCAACCGTCACTCTCTCATCTTTCTCTCACGTTTTTCTCTCGTTTCTCTCTCTTTCCCTGTATCTGTGTTTTTGAACAACCCAGCACCGCCCTATCTCTTCTTTCTCTCACGTTTCTCACCTTCCACCTTATTCTAATATCCAAATTACCAAAGTACCCCTCATCTCATTTACTGTTCATTTCGTACCCTATCTATATTTATCCAGTTCAGTCCTAAGCCATCTAAATTCAGTCATCTACAACAAAAGAACGAAGAAAAGACGGCAAACATATAGGATGATGTAAACCCCAACAATAAACCTCACCTTTGGTCGCCAGACGTCGTCGGGGACAGAGGTAGAGATGTTGTGATGAGATTGATGGAGTGAGGTAGATGGGTTATACCTTACCAATCGGAGAAGCACACATGCAGACGAATCCGTCACCGATCTACTTGAAAATGGAACATGCAAGCTTTAATCCTTCTACCGGAACTTAGTCGAAACCCTAGGTATTTCGCCGGCCATCTTCATCATTATCACGTTCCGCTGATCCCTCCTGAAACCGCAATCGAAACCCTAGCCACCACTGTTGACCGCCACTGCAGTGACCGGAAACCCCGGTACCACTGTCGTTTCCACATGTGGATCTCTGCTGCATCACTCTTCCTCTCTCACACTTGCCGGATTTCTTCCGGTTCCATGTGTTTCTCTATGATGTGATCGAAGCATTAGGGGGTTCTGTGATATTGTTGGTTGGCGTATCTCTTTCAACAGTAGGTGTAGGGCAGTCTTGAGGGCATGTAATTTACCAAAAAACCCTTCTACTGTTCAAAGCGTTCCTTTATTAACATATAGGAAGATTTCATCTATATCTGTTTTTTTGTTACTTAGATATATAGATTTATATATGTGTTAGAACTCCATCCAATAGCATGTATGAATCATCACACTTCTACTTTTATTAGAAATGAGTTTGTTCCATTCTTTTATTAGAGTTTGTTAGGTAGTTAGAGATGCTCTTGTTTGTATTAATAGCCTTTTCAAAAATCAATATACAAACATTTATCTTGTAATTTAGATTGTTTTTTTACTTTGACGGTATAAAAAGTCATAAAGTTTATTTTTTGTTGCTTTTTTTTTTCATGACTCATGAGGTATATGTGCTTGATTATCGTATCGTGTACATTGAACGTTATTGTAACTTGTAATTAAGTACCTATGGCAGTATGGCATGTCACATTCTTTTTCGAAAAATATATTATATGTGATCGTTGGATCCATGTATAAGATCCCATATCAATTAAGTCTGTCTTTCAAAACGTACGTGTTTAAAAATTGTACAAACTTTATCGAACTAAGCCGGCTTTTGGACTGGTTTAAGATCCAAATAGCTTGGTTTTCACAGTTTAACAATTCAGCCCAATATAGAACTCGGAACCACATGGTCATCTAACCAAATCATCATCATCACACTCACTAAATCTCACCAATAGCCTTACTTCTACCCCAGTGGCGGATCTAGAAAATCCGAATATGGCTAACGTTTCAATAAAAAGGGGTAACGAAATCGAAAAAAGTTCAAATTTTTCCAAAATTTACACTACCGTCGGAGCGTCACCGGAGCGTCAAGGGGCAACGGAGGTTACCCCTTCTATCACTCTAGGTCCGCCCCTGTTCTACCCCGTAGGAACAGAGAGATTACTTCTAGTGAGACTCCCGACTCAATAGTAGTTTTGCATCAAACCTTGGACCTAAGGCACATAACACTTAGCAATCGGGACAAAGGCCGATTAGTACATGTAGACATTTGTTTTTCAGCTATCAACGCCACCACATGATTCATGATTAACCGTCCGCCGTTTAATAGTAGTTTTGCATCAAACCTTGGACCTAAGGCACATAACACTCAACAATCGGGACAAAGGCCGATTAGTACATGTAGACATTTGTCTTTCAGCTATCAACGTCACCACATGATTCATGTTAACCGTCCGCCGTTTTGAACATTATTTTCACGAAATTAGCAAAATAACGTTAAAATTAGTGTAATTTCACTTTTGCTCCCCAGTGCCCCCATATATATTTGCGAACTGAGTGAACAAATCTTGGCCATTGATTTATGCACGTAGATGGCTAGGATTTAATAATCAAATCGTAAAATACACTAATATATTTCATCATCAAATCAACTCCTAATTTTTATCAAAACAGGTGTAACCGGATCGTAAACCATTGATTAACAACGCTCTAGATGCATGCTTACACCTTTGAAAGCATTGTTGAAAACCATTCAAAGAAGTTTGACAATTCTTTTAGTAACAAATAGAGTAAATTATGTTTTTGGCCCCTGTGGTTATGTCAGTTTTACTATATTAGCCCAAAATAAGAATTTTTAACGTATCTGCCCCCATGGTCCCTATATCTAACCATTTTGGCCCCTAATTCTAACCAAACCCCAACTCTGGTTAACTTCTTGGTCACATGGGTTGCACATGATGGGTAATATGGTAATTTCACCTCCCCCTTTTAATGACTTTGTAAAAAAATCCCAGATCTTCAACCAAAAAAATCCCAGATCTTCAACCAAATATCATCATCTTCAACCAAACATCATCATCTTCATCTCTATGGCAGCCGCAGGTGGCGGCGTGCGGTGGTGCACAGCGGTGGCCCCACATAAACTCAGGGAATGATGATGATGGTTATGTATTTGAAGATCTCGGTTTGATGATGATATGTTCTTGAAGATCTGGGTAAGAAGACGAAGTTGTTCTTGAAGATCTGGGTTTGAAAGTGGTTTGAAGATGTTCTTGAAGATCTGGGTAACAAGATCATCATCTTCAACCATCATCATCATCCCCACATAAACAACATCCAAACACCCCCTAAATTCCTAACACAAAATTGTCAAAAAAAAAAAAAAAAAAAACATAACAAAATACAAACCTGAAGATGAAAATCCACATAACAAAATACAAATCTTACAAAATAAAGTCTAATATCCCAAGGTGCATAACCCATAACAAGAATATCATTATAACAAGTATCACTATCAAAAACATACTTAATCAAACCCTAACAAAACACAAACACCTGACCACCTTCAACCATCATCATCATCCCCTAATCATCTTCAACCATAATCATCATCCCCTAACCAAAACCCACATTTCAGTTTCCAGATCTTCATGAACAAGAACAAATAAAAAACAACCAAAACCCAAATTCAATAACATCTTTTCTTCACAAATCAATTTCCAAAACTTTGCGACCGTCTTTTCTTCATGATTTCACCATCTCTTTCTGCTGCAACTACCACAAATCCCCCAAATCGGTATAAATAACACAGATTTACTTCTACCAAATCTTCAAGCGAAAAAAGAATCATTCAAAAAGAATCACACACAACCAACACCTAGGTCTGACATCGCTCGTCGGAGGACCCTCAACCCACCGCCGTCGCTTCCACTGCCGCCGCCGTGAGCGGCGGCGCCTAATCATCCCGTCGCCCTCTCTCTCTCTTCGATCTTTGTTGCCGGAAAACGGGGGTACGGGGGAGGTGTGGGTGTTGTCGGCTGCTGGCCTTCATCGAGAAGGAAGAGGGTGAGCAGGAGAGTGTGTCATGTGTAGGTGTGTTTGAGATGTGAAGGAATTGAGGAGCTGTTTAAGTTTTGTTTGTGTTTTTGGTTTAGGGTTTTCTAAGGTAGAAGAAGAGAGAACAAGATTTAAAGGGGAGGGGAAATTACAATTTTACCCATCATGTGCAACCCATGTGACCAAGAAGTTAACCAGAGTTTGGGTTTGGTTAGAATTACGGGCCAAAATGGTTAGATATAGGGACCATGGGGGCAGATACGTTAAAAATTCTTATTTTAGGCTAATATAGTAAAACTGACATAACCACAGGGGCCAAAAACATAATTTACTCTAACAAATAATATAAATAATAATTTACAAACAAGTATCCAAATCCAACCACAAAGATCTAAATTTATGCTTCTTCTTCATGAAATTTTCAAAGCATCATAGCTTTAAACTCATCAAAGTTAAGCACTCCATCACCATTAAGATCAAACTGCCTAATCATACCAACACATTCATCAACTCTTGTTGACTCACCGAGTCGACTCGGCATCCGCTTCAAACTCTTTGGAGTGATACAATCGGTTCCATCCATTTCATACATTCTAAAAGCCTTTTTCAAATCCTCAAGTTTCTCATCTTCCTTGTCACTTTCCACCAAACTAATAAAATCCTCAAATCCTAACTGTCCTTCACTTCCGTATAATGATTCCATCACAATCTGTACTTCTTCGATTAAAATTTCGTCGTGGTGAATCAACCCGACGCAGCGTTGCAACTCAGACAGAGAGATGATGCCATTGTGGTCTGCATCGAAGTGATCGAATACGCGTTTGTAATCGCTTGATTTGTTCATGGTGGAATAATAATAAATTGATAAATGATGAGGATGAAATTGAAGAGTTGAGTATGATGTTTATATAGGCATATATGGATTGTACGCGTGATTGCACCTAACTTTGGATTGTGCATGTTGCATGTTCGAAGTTGATGCTGAAACGAAACGAAATTGAAGTTGTGGATGAAATTTTCTAGCAAATATTACACGGAGTTTATGGCACGGTGATGAAGCTGCATGGAAAGTGGCAGTTAAGACCATGATAAACTTTATTTTTTTGAGATTTTTAAATGAAAAATAATTAAAGAACTTTAAAAGTGTGTTATGTGAGATTAAATATACTATTACTAGGTTAGAACCCCTTGTATTACACGGGTTGAATAAATGTAATTTTATATACCAAATAATATAAAGATATATATCTTTAAAAATCTCGTTTATTACACGGGTTGAATAAATACAATTTTATATATCAAATAATAAAAAAATATATATTTAAAAATCTCGTTTATTACATGGGTTGAATAAATGTAATTTTATATATTAAATAATAATGTTGTATTTTTAAGAACCCCGTATATCGTACGGGTTGAGTAAATTTAATTTTATATATCAAATAATGAAAAAAAGTTACATTTTTAAGAAACTCATGTGTTATACAGGTTAAGCACATGTAATTTTATATACCAATCAATAAAAAGTTATATCTTTATAAACCATATGTATTATATGGATTTAACAAATCTAATTTTATATACTACATAACAAAAAAAAAGAGTTGTATTTGTAAAAACCCCGTGTATTACACGAGTTGCATAAATGTAATTTGGTATGGTAAAAAATAAAAATGTTATATCTTTAAAAAAAAAACCTTGTTTATCACATGGGTTGAATGAATCTAATGAAAATGTATATCTTAAAAAAAAACTAACGGATATACTCGATATACGATGGATGGGGTGATTGCGGTGATTGCGGTGATGGTTCTTAAAAATGTCATGTAAACATAGTGATTGTCGTATTTGAGTTGAGAGTTGAACACGAAAATAAAAGTATAGAGCCAATAAACATTGTTTAATATTTTTGTTTACCCCTTATAATACATCTATTTATTGTTCAAGTATTATAAAAGCTATGTTGAGTATGCATTACAAACGTGAAATGTCTTAATTCTGGCCAAAGCTGATTTAATTCATTTATGTTTAGCATGCTTGACAAGTGCATAACTAAAGTGATTGTCTCATTTCTGGCCAAAGCTGATTTGTCACGATTACTTTGCATACATACTTAAATGATTACACTTCTGGTCAAAGCTGATTTGTCTTCGTTTAAGTAGAATTTTTTAACTAAGTCTATTATTTTGATGTTAGTAATAGACAATATCACAGCTTCATAATTAAAATGGTCATTATTTATGCCCGCCTTAGTATAACATGCCCTTAGATCACATTAAGACTTCTTTCTTAGTATCATAACTTGCTCATCTTATTTCCACTATCAGCACCCAATTGCGGGATTCCACCTTTGACTGGTGATAACTTTGCTGAATGGAAGGATGCCCTCATGCTTACACTAGGATTGCTAGATTTCGATTATGCTCTTAGAGAGAATAAGCCAGCGGACCTTACCACTCAAAGTACTGCTGCTGAGCAGATAGTTCATGAAAAATGGACTAGGTGTAACCGCATGTCTCTCATGTTCATGAAGCAATCCATTCACAATGCAATTAGAGGCGCTATTCCTGATTCTGAGGATGCTAAAACCTATCTGGCTTCTGTGGAGGCTCAATTCAAAGGAACATCAAAAGCACATGCTAGCACTCTTATCCTCAAGCCGGTGACAACTAAGTATGATGGGAGGAGCGACATTCGTGAACACATCATGATGATGCATGACATGGCCAATAAGCTGAAAGGGCTAGAGATGGAAATCAGTGATGGTTTTCTTGTTCACTTCATCATCACTTCGTTTCCTTCGTTTCCTTCGTCCTGTGAAGCAAGTTTTGTGAATTTTTTTCCTGATTATTTATTCGTTTATTTATTTGTTAATATTTCTTGCTTGTAATTCAATTTATTCGTTTTCGTGATTCTTTTGTACACTTGTGAATTTTTATTCCATTTAGTTGTTCTAATCCGGATTTATTTATTCATTTATTCGTTGAGTTTTGGCTCTTAAAAAATCGTTTTTACGCTAGCCGATTCGATTATTTTCATTGCTTTAATTTTTATAAAATTTCGGGCCCATTTTCGGATTTTTATAAATTTTTCAGCCCATTTAAAATAATATTCTGTTTCTTTTCAGCAAAAAAAAAACAGCATTATTATATTAATAAAATATTCATTGTGTCAAATTTTCGTTTGTAGGTTGATGTCCTCAACTCCCGCGCCCGCTGTTGCTGAGCCGACTGACGAACCAGCGCATAATCTTAGAAGAAGTAAGAGGCTGCGAGAAAGGTCACTTGTCATTGCACAACGCATTGCAAACGCAATTGACGGGCCGGTGATAATTTCTGAAGACGAAAGCTCAGGTGACGAGGAAAGAGTCGCCATGGCGGACGGTGAGCGACCTTTGAATGAAACGAATCAGCCCGGAAGGGCAGGCCTGGAGCCGAGTATCTTTCAGCCTACTATAGATGCACCTACTTTTGAAATTAGATCTAGTATTATTAATATGGTGCAGAACTTGGTACAGTTTGACGGGCGTGAGCATGAGGATCCTGGGAGGCATATCGCTGCTTTTCTTGCTATTTGTTCGACATTTAGGATTACAGGTGTTTCGGAGGATGCAATTCGGTTGAGGTTGTTTCCTTTCTCGTTGCGTGACAAAGCTAGAGCTTGGCTTATGTCACTCCCAGCCGGGTCCATCAGGACCTGGAATCAGTTGGCGGACCAGTTTATGCAAAAATATTTTCCGCCTAAGAAAACAAACAAGCTACAAAACCGGATTGTTTCCTTTCGCCAGGACGAGGGAGAGTCGTTGCACGCGGCCTGGGAGAGATTTAAAGATCTGTTGATTGATGTTCCACATCATGGCTTCTCCAAGAGACAGCTGGTTTTGACGTTCTATCAGGGGCTCAGTTATAACACACAGGAGCGATTAGACGTGAACGCAGGAGGCGATCTAGGAACTAAGACGCCCACTGAAGCGTATGATATTATAGAAAAAACTGCGTTGAAATCCAGCTCGCGTCGGGAAGGAGATAGAGGCCGGGCAACATCATCATCATCTCGCTCAGGGGCACACGCGGTGGATGACTACACGGCCATTACTGCACAAATCTCGGCTCTTGCAGCGAAATTCGATAAGTCCCAGATGATTGCACAAGCTGGTTCAGGATGTGACCAGTGTGGAGTGTCACATGAGCCTGGTGCATGCTTTCAGGGAGTCGTGTATGAGGGCCATGAAGAAGTAGATTTTGTGGGTAATCAGGTGAGGCCGCAGAACAATCCCTACAACAACACCTATAATCATGGTTGGAGAAATCACCCAAATTTTGGGTGGCGAGCGAATACAGGTAATCAGAACCCATTGGGGTTCACTCCGCGTGCTCCAGCGCCACAGCAGGGTCGGCAGTACCAACAATACAACCAACCTTACCAGCAACGTCCATATTCGTACCAGAATCAGGGCACTGGGAGTAGCTCCCAGCAGCAGGCCCCTTAGTCTAGTTCCAAGCTGGAGGATATGATGGCTCAACTTCTTTCTAGCTCCGAAAAATGATACCAACAAAGCGAAGATTGTTTTCTGGCATGAAGGAGAAATGAGGAGTCAGAAAGCCTCGATTCAGAATATCGAGAATCAGGTTGGTCAGCTGGCGCAGATGATGTCTAAAAGACCCCCAGGTGGTCTTCCGGGTAATACAGAACAAAACTCGGGCGGGCATGTGAATGCGATCATGACCAGGAGTGGAAAGACTACCGGACCCGTCATATCGGACTCATCACCGATCACTGGAGCGGTCCCGACTGACACACCGGACGAGGTGCAAGCCAGGCTATGCCCAGCAAGTACATCACAAGTCTAGGAGCCGGTCAAAGATTACACTCCACCAGTACCTTATCCAGGCAGGCTGAAGAAATAGAAGAATGAAGAGCAATACTGTAAGTTCCTTGAGTTATTAAAGCAACTACACATTAATATACCGTTTGTTGAAGCTTTGGCCCAGATGCCAAAGTATGCGAAATTCCTAAAGGATATCCTCTCGAATAAACAGAAGCTCGAGGATATATCATGTGTGGTGATGAATGAAACTTGTTCCGCCGTTCTGCAAAACCGTCTGCCCACGAAAATGGGAGATCCGGGTACTTTTACGCTCCCGTGTTTGATTGGAAACATGTCTGTTAGCCATGCATTGGCTGACTTGGGAGCGAGTATCAACCTTATGCCAGATAAGGTTTTTACTAAGTTGGATCTGGGTGAGCCGTCACCCACTAGAATGAGCATTCGGTTGGCAGACCGCTCAATAAAGTATCCGCGTGGATTTGTGGAAAACATGCTTGTAAAAATTGATAAATTTGTTTTCCCCGTGGACTTTGTTATCCTTGACATGGACGAAGATTCAAGAGTGCCTTTAATACTTGGATGCCCGTTCCTCAATACAGCGAGGACGATTTTTGATGTGGCAGCTGGCCAAATCACGCTCCGAGTAAATGACGAGCATGTGACATTTGATATTAAAAGATCAATGCAGCATCCGCAAAGTCACGATGACATGCTTTACTATGTCTACATTGTCGACGCATGTGTGTGCTCTCATTTTCAAGGCACTGTTGACGAGATTGATTCGGACACACGTCTGTCGTGTGGGGCCTGATTGGCATTACTTAGGAGGGCCACGATTTCGAGCAGCCAGTCTATCAGATTGGTGACGATGGTTCCCAGAGTCCGGAGAGGTTTCTAGAAATTGGCCATGTAAAAGAAGAGGAAGCAAAACCTTCGGTTGAAGATCCGACGCCTATGGAGTTGAAAGAATTCCCACCACATCTCGAGTATGCATTTCTGGATGAGGAGCGTCGCTTACCGGTCATAATTTCGGCATCATTGGAAAAGGATGAGAAAAATCAGCTTCTCGAGGTTCTGAGACTTCATAAGAGAGCCATTGCATGGAAAATCATGGATATCAAGGGCATCAATCCTTCTTTTTGTACTCACAAGATTCTGATGGAAGACGAGTACAAACCCTGTGCACAACATCAGAGGCGTTTAAATCCGAATATGCAAGACGTGGTGAAGAAGGAAGTGATTAAGTTGTTGGATGCCGGAATGATTTATCCTATTTCTGACTCTGTGTGGGTGAGTCCAGTGCAGGTTGTACCTAAGAAAGGTGGTATGACTGTAGTTTTAAATGATAGGAATGAGCTAATTCCTACCCATACCGTCACTGGGTGGCGAGTTTGCATTGATTACCGCAAGCTCAATGATGCTACTCGCAAGGATCATTTCCCGCTTCCATTCATCAACCAGATGTTGGAACGTCTGTCGGGGAAGTTGTATTACTGTTTCTTGGACGGGTTCTCTGGATACTGTTGCTCCTGAGGATCAGGAGAAGACTACCTTTACCTGCCCCTTCGGCACATTCGCCTACCGGCGGATGCCTTTTAGGCTGTGTAATGCACCAGCGACCTTCCAGAGATGCATGGTTGCAATTTTTCATGATATGATCGAGGATTCTATGGAGGTTTTCATGGATGACTTTTCGGTATTTGGGGACTCCTTCGATCATTGTTTGGAAAATTTGAAGAAAATGTTGAAAAGGTGCGAGGAGACGAATCTGGTCCTGAATTGGGAAAAATGCCACTTCATGGTGAAAGAGGGCATAGTTTTGGGACATAAGATTTCTCATGCTGGTATGGAGGTCGATCCAGCTAAAGTTGACATTATTTCACGACTTCCGCCTCCCACCTCTGTGAGAGCGATACGGAGCTTTCTTGGTCATACGGAGTTTTATAGGCGATTTATCAAGGATTTTTCAAAGATCGCTAGGCCCATGACCCGTTTGTTGGAGAAAGACGCTTCGTTCATATTTGGAGATGATTGCTTGAGAGCCTTTGACCTTCTCAAGCAAAAGTTGATTGATGCCCCCATTTTAGTTGCACCAGACTGGAGTCTTCCGTTTGAAATTATGTGCGACGCGATTGATTACGCTATAGGGGCCGTTCTTGGACAAAAGAGAGAAAAGCACTTTCACCCGATCTATTATGCGAGCAAGACTCTTCACGACGCTCAGGAGCATTATACCACGACAGAAAAAGAGCTCTTGGCGGTCGTTTTCGCATTTGACAAATTTAGATCGTACTTGGTGCTTTCGAAAACCGTTGTGTATACTGATCACGCAGCCATCAGATATCTCTTCAGCAAACAGGACGCTAAACCGCGTCTGATCAGGTGGATCTTGTTGCTGCAGGAGTTCGATATTGAAATTCAAGATAAAAAGGGTGAGTTGAATGTCGCGGCTGACCATCTATCTCGGTTAGAGCATGGAGACATCGTGGACGCGCGTTGGGATTCCATAAATGACAACTTCCCACACGAGTCTTTGATGAGTGTTGAGATATGCGATGAGTTACCATGGTTCGCTGACTTTGCGAACTACCTTGCTTGCGGCATTCTGCTTAAAGGGTTGACTCACCAGCAAAAGAGGAAATTCTTTTCGGATGTCAAGCACTACATTTGGGATGACCCTTACTTGTTTCGGGTTGGTGCTGATCAGGTGATCAGGAGATGTGTTTATGGGAAAGAGGCGACAGATATTTTGTGCCATTGTCACGAGGGACCTACCGGAGGCCACCATGGAGCCAACTTTACCGCCAAGAAGGTGTTGGATTCCGGGTTTCAGTGGCTGACTATATTTCGTGATGCGCAGAGTTGGGTTAGAGCGTGCGATGCCTTCCAGAGGGCAGCAAACATATCCGCACTTGATGAAATGCCTCAGAACTGGATACAAGTTTGTGAAGTCTTTGATATCTGGGGAATAGACTTCATGGGACCATTTCCCCCCTCACGAGGTAATAAGTACATCCTGGTCGCAGTTGACTATGTATCCAAGTGGGCGGAGGCACAGGCCTTACCCACCAATGATGCCAGGGTGGTCGTGAGATTCTTAAAAAGCTTATTTGCCCGGTTTGGCGCTCCGAAAGCGCTTATTAGTGACAGAGGGACGCATTTTTGCAATACTCAGCTCGAGAGAGCTTTGTCCCGTTACGGTGTGCATCACCGTTTATCCACGCCCTATCATCCACAGATAAGCGGGCAGGTGGAAGTCACAAACCGGGGGCTGAAGAGAATCCTTGAGCGGTCGGTAGGTGCAAACCGCAAGGATTGGTCAGATAAGCTTGATGAAGCGTTGTGGGCTTTCCGTACGGCTTACAAAATGCCTATTGGGACTACTCCCTTTAGGCTTGTTTACGAAAAGGCGTGCCATTTACCGGTGGAGTTGGAGCATAAAGCGATGTGGGCTCTTAAAACCGCACCTAAAAACCGGAGGTGAAGCCCGGTTTCTCCAGATTCATGAATTGGATGAGCTGCGACAACACGCTTATGAAAGCTCTGTGTTGTACAAAGAGCGCACGAAGAGATTGCACGATAAACGCTTGAAGGACCACAAAGAATTCCAAGCGGGCGATCTTGTTCTTCTTTACAACTCGCGGTTGCGTTTATTTCACGGGAAGCTCATTCACGTTGGACAGGACCATACACAGTTAAAGAGGTATTTCCGTATGGGACTATTGCAATAGAGAACGCGGACGGCGTTATTTTCAAGGTAAATGGGCATCGCTTGAAGTTGTACGTCGCCGGGCCGATAGAGTCGGCGGTGGTGGTCATCGAGCTCCAAACCCCGCACACATCATAAGTGTGGGGAGGAGAGAGTCTACGCTACTGACTCGCGGATAAAAAATGTAGCAAGAGCGTCAAAAGTGCTTTAGGGGTAGTATCGTCTTTTTATGTGTTTTTCTAGTTTTAGCGTAATTTAGGAGTGTTTGGTAGTTTCCGTTAGTTTGTACAGTTTTTATACGTGCCGAGTGAAGGGTCTACGTGGGAATATTGTTAAAACATTTTGCGGATGGTAAAAATGGTGAAAAACGGCGAAAACGGCTGCTGAAACTGCATTCTGCAATAAACAGACACATCTGCAGCTGTTGCACGGCCGTGCCATGCATCGCACGACCGTGCGTTTGCGGGCTGGCCGGAATGATGAGTCGCACCCCCGGTGCATCTCCGACAACAGCACGCAGGGTTTGAAAATTGTCGCTATCGCACGCCCGTGCGAGCTGTCGCACGACCGTGCGACACATCAAGGGCAGTTTGGTCATTTGGCGATATAAATACCCCCATCTGCAGCCATTCCCCTCATTCGCAAACCCTAACTGCTGCCAACCATTCCAGAGCGATTTCGCCTCAAATCGCACGGTTTCTTCGCACGGTTTCATACATCTCTTCGCATGGTACGTTCCTTCTTGTAGATTTTCCGTTTCTTCGCTTTCTAGGTTAGATTCATCCGATTCTTCAAGGATTCTCTAGGGTTATCTTCATAAAAAAAATCGAAACCCTAGCCCTTGTAAGAATCTTGTATATCGTGAACATCCGGTGGATTTTCTGACCCCTGTCTGTGTAAAAATTTGTTGATTTTTGGAGAAATCTGACTGTTCAAAGATCAGGGGTCGGGTTCTGCAAAAACGCTGTCGCACTGTTGTTCCTTGGATGGAACGGTCGTGCCATTCCGGCTGTTCATGATATTTGTTGTTGATCTCGGTAATGCACGGTTGTGTCGTTGGTCGCACGTCGTGCAGATCCGACATATTTGGGCCATTTCTGCTTGTCCTCGGCGACGCACGACCGTGCGTCTCGTCGCACGTCCGTGCCACAGGCCCAGATCAGAAAGACAGAATCTTCATAATCAGGTGTTCTGCTGTTTTTGAGTGAAATTTTTCATGTTCCCTCTGTTCTAATGATATTCATGCAGATGAATCATCCCTTCTTGCAGTTTGACCCCAATGATGAGCGAGAGGCTCTTTGTATCCCAAGACGTGACGCCTTATGGAGAAGGCGAGGGCAATTTGGCGTCCCCCGGAGGTTGGATTGGGACGTTATGAGGGATCTAAATCAGTTTGAAAGACTTGAAAACATGATCAGTATCCCACTTGCGCGCTTAGGAGCTATCGACTGACCCATCTATCTTGAGCTAACAATAGAGTTTTTCTCCACAAATGCCTACGAAAAACCAATTGCTCATAGAAGGCCAAAATTCCGCTACAAGGAGCGAATAACTTTTAGGTTGGGTGGATGTTGGCACACTTGGTCAGTAGGTCGATTGGGTAGGAGGCTTGTTATCTACACAACTGAAGACATGGATTCCGAGTTCTTCACGGAGCAGTTTACCTTTCCGTCTGATGAAGCACGAGCTACATTCTGGGCTGAAAATGCTATTGGTGAACCTTATGACCCGAGAATGTCTAAGGCTTCACGGTTGAAAGACCCTTTGGTTCGAGTGATGCATCATGTGTTTAGCCACACCATTTACGGCTGCATGGACAGTTTAGGGAATTGTCCAACACCGGATTTGATTTTTCTGTACGCACTGGTTGACAAAGTTCACATCAACCTAGCCGCAAGGATGGCTGAATACTTTGTGAAGTGCTCAGGTAGGACACCCAACAGTCAGATTCATGGCAGTCAATATGTGACCGAAATTGCTTACAACCTAGGGTTGATGACTGATGAGGTGCTTGAGAGTCTCACTCATGTGACCGATGGTGTTTATGTTGATATTCGGTCATTGAAGGCATTGGGGTTGATTGTTGAGTTGGATCGGGGGGATAGATTGAGGGGTCTAAACAACGAGGTCTGGGACCCGTTACCTCCACCTGAGGAAGGAAGATGAGGATGTAGAAATGGGAGAGCAGCATGCAGTTCAGCAGCACGAGCAGCACCAACCACACACACCACCACATTCACCACAGCACCATGATTACCACCAGCATCAGGAGTGGCCAGAGTTTTACCAACAGTTCCAACAGATGCGAGTTACGCATGAGCAGCATGGGACTTATATCGACCAGATCAGGGCCACACAGGATCAGCTCAGGGCCACTCAGGATCAGCTTAGGCATAACCAGGACAGTTTGTACCAGGGGGTGAGTGCTGGATTTTCATACTTATTCGGGGAGATGCATCATGCATATCCCGACTACTTTCAGCACCCCCCCACAGTTCCCACCATGGAACCCACCTGGTTATGGTGATGCGGGCCCGTCCTTCACAAGAGATGATGATGGTGATGACGAGTAGGAGATGGTGGTGTTGTTCGTTGATGGTTTTTATTATTTCAGTACTTTATATTTCGGGTGTTCATTTTGCGTAGTATTTCAAACACCCCCGTATTGTATTTTATTTTCGAACACTTTACTTTATGTCTTGTCTTTGTTGGGATTTCTAGTATTTCTATTTATGTACATTATGGTTTATTTATGTTTATTCTGTTTCTGCTCTGTTTTGGTGTACATGTGACATACTTGCAGATCCGACATATCTTGGACCGGAGCATATGACAGACACAGCTTTGGAAGTCTCGTTTCATCAGATATCATCTTGAGGGGAGTACTATTATCCTTTTTCTCTATATTTCGGGTTTCGCATTGGGGACAATGCGAAGTTCAAGTGTGGGGAGGGGGTTAACTTTGTTAACTTTGTTTGTCCTCTAAAAAAACAGAAAAATCATCCAAAAATATCCGTTTTCTGTATATTTTAGTAAATAAACCGGTTGGTTGTGTTTTAGAAAGCTTCGGACTTGATAAAAACTCGACAAGCAAAATAAATTTTCAAAAAGAAAACCGGAAAGCGTGACAAACAAAGAAAGACTTGCATGATAGTTTTCACACTTTTACCCATTCCTTCCGCTACGTGAGCATATTTGAGCCTTGATATTGTTGTATATTTGTTCATTTCGGATATAGGAGTGAGCCGGATGTCTTGTGTAATTTAGAACTTGTCACTAGTATGCTTGTTAAGACCATGAACTTGCGGAATTGTGTAGAAGTGATAGAGGCACTTAGATTACCTCCTTTGTTGTTAGCCTTGTTCTTTGTGTTGTGTTTTCCGTAAACCCTACGTTACCCTTTAGGATTAACCATGTCGAGCCTTCCCGTTTATCTTTGTTTACCCAACATAATCGCCCACTTAGCCAAATGTAGCCTTTTTATGTTTTAAACCTTTTGTGTTGAAACTCGGTCAAAATAATCGTTTAACTAGCGTTTGTTTTAGTTTATTGTATAATTAGTTTCTAAAAAAACAGAAAATAAAACACCCTAAAATAGGGTGAAGTTGACAAAAATCGAGCAATTTTGAATGCTTAAATGTTAAAATTTCGTTGATGAGCTCGATTGCGCAATAGTCGCCTTTTTAAGGCATTTATATGTATAGTTGTATTGTTTGTCGCTAGTTAAACGCTAAAACCGAGTTTTAACCATTTCGCCACTTTAAATATCCATTTCCACCCTTCGCCCAAACCTAACGTTACAACCCGTAAAGACCTCTTGATTTACACTTTTCCGCATGTTAGTTGGTGGAGACGAGATCTTATGACAAGCTTATGATATTACACATTTCATTGACGAGGCATTGAGTGTTTGCACGTACACATTTTATGTATGGTTCATAAATAAAACCGAGTGTGTGTGAACATTGTGAGTTGTGTGAAGATTAACATGTTGAGTCAATAAAATGTGAAGTCGCGGCTTTTTGGTTGTCGCTATATATTTGCATATGCTTGTTGGGTTTGAGTCTTTTGATGTTGTCTTTCGAAAAACCAGCTAACCGTTTATAGTTGTTTTCAATAAAATAGTGTGTAAATTATCGTTCTTGTTTGATTCTATCTTTTAGTACATTTTAGTTTAGCTTGCTTGAGGACAAGCAAGGTTCAAGTGTGGGGAGATTTGATATTCGCTAATTTACACATATTTTAGTCCCCCATTTTATGCGTTTTCGGCCGTAAAATCGTCATTCGGATACTTAATTATGTATACTTTTGTTTACAGGCCTAAAACAGCATACCGGACAAGATGATAGTGAAAACGAGGACTTTCCGGACAAAACGACGAAGCTGCGAACATTCTGTTAGAAAACTGACCTGGGCAAGTGGAATGGTCGTGCGGTCTGAGGAACGACCGTGCATCTCCGACATATCAAGACCAGCCCGGTGATGAATAACCAGTGCATCAGTCCGTGCAAGGCAATCCCGTTGACGCACGGATGTGCCATATATTGCACCCCGTGCGGATCCAGTGTTCAGCCAAATCCCGGTGATGAACGACCAGCGCATCAGTCCGTGCAACAAGATCCCGGAAACGCACGGTCGTGCGATATGAAGAACGGTCATGCGTGACCGAAGACCAGGCAACTCTGCTGATGTCATGAACAGTAACTCCAATAATTCAAAAAGTGAACGGTCGTGCGATCGGTGCACGACCGTGCGACATTGAAAATATATAAAAAATGAACAGAAACATTCTGTTCGTAACTCTGGAATTTTGGAGAGCAATTCAGGCGATTTTCAGGCTCCGGAGGCATTAGCTTTCGCCCGGATTCAAGCCACATTGTCCCGTTTAGCTCGATTACTATCCGGATTCTCATTCTTATGCTTGTTTATGGTCTGGTTTCTTAAATCTTTCCATGTTTTTGTTAAGTTTCAAGCATTTAGATTGATTATTATGTATTAATGTAAGCCTTTGGGAAAAAACACAACAATCCCTTGCTTGATTATAGCCATTAGTATGTTAATCTTTGTTTGTAATGACATTTGGAAGTATTTTCTATGTTAATCTTTGATGATTAGTTTGCAACCTTGTTATTGATATTGATTTCTTGATTATAAGTAACTGTGTTGGATGATTGGTACTTGGTTAGTTGAGATAGTTGAAAAATGAAGCTTAATTAATCATGTATTAGTAAACTTTAAACTTGGTTAACTAGTTTAGCTTTGTTAAAATGTGGGCACCATGATACTAGAAATGGTTAGTGGTTTAATAAAATGTAATTATTGTTAATCAAGAAAGCTTGCCGTCAAGTAAGGACCTTAACGGGTTAATGATGTGTGTAAAAAGCAACATATAAATCACATCAATTAAGGCATAAAACTAACCCTTTTTAAGTACTAATGTTGGAAAAAGAGTGTTTTTGTCTTCCTTTTGTATTTTCAGGATGAAATGAGCTCAAATTCACAAAAGAAGCAAAAAGACAACTAATTCTAGCATAAATACAAGAAAAGGAATAAAAGTAGACTGCCCGGACCCTCAACGGCATCCTCCAAAGCAAAGAAGAGAAAACAGAAGCCTGAACACGCCCCGTGCTCAGCCAGCACGGGGCCGTGCCCAAGAAGCAGCATAAAAGACAAACTTGTAGAAGCTTCCATTGCCCACCACGGGGCCGTGTCCAGTGAGCACGGGGGCGTGGTGAAAGTACAGCAGGCGCATTAATTGTAATTGCGAATTACAATTAATAAGGAGAGAGACTGTCAGACGGGCACGGGGGCGTGTCCAGCGGACACGGGGCCGTGCCCAGCCTTCTGTTCAGCCTATAAATAGGGGTGCTTGGTTTCATTCCATCTCATCCCTTGGCACACCACCTCTCTCACACTTCATCCACCACCCACCACCACCATAACACCATCATCCACCACCATCATCCATTGTCCATCGTAGAGTGTGTGTGAGTCGTCTCGGGATCCAAGATTGATCGTAAGAGTTCTTGACAATCAAGGCCATGTTTGCCTAAGTCTCTTACATCACTTGGTGAAGACACGTGTTTAGTATAATACTTTTTATTTTTAATCTCTTACATCACTTGGTGAAGACACGTGTTTAGTATAATACTTTTTATTTTTAATCTTTTGCACTTTTTATTTGGTTTTGTATTAATGACTTTAATAACTAGTTGCTTATGTTGAAGGTGATCTTTCCTTATCGTTTGTCCGTGGTGTCTTGGCATTATTTTACTGTCTATATAAAATAAAAGATTTTCACCATTCATATCTCCACGGTCTATATGGAGGTATGTTGGCTACCTGGTCGGGGGTTAAGGGAACAGTTTGGTAAGGGTCTTGCCCTTGTTCAGCGTTTAGAGGTCCTGCTTGGGACCTGGGTCAAATTTAGTAGGATCTCCTTCAATGCCCATAGGTATTGGATGGTGGGGATCCAAACTCTTTGACCCCCTCATAAGTTAACTACTATTAATACTATAACCCGGCTATTTAGGACTGTATCCCTGCTGACTCAGACTACTTAGCCGAGGGTAACGTCACCGCCAAAAGCGGGGCCTACCATAATTTGCATTAATAACTTAATTCATTATCTTCCAATAATCCGACCCTTTAGGATTGTATCCTTGTTGACTCAAACTACTGGATTGAGGGTAACGTCGCCTTCAAAAGAGGGGCCTACTACAATAACTAAGATAATCTCTTAAATAAGTGCAAAAGTGCGAAAATAATCAAAGGTTATACTAATACACGAGTCGGATCCAAGTGATTCATCTTGTCTATCTGTTTTTATTTTATTTTTCAGCATTTAGTTAGATTTTATTTTCTTAGTTTAAAAACATTTTTCTCACTTTTTGATTTGATTAGACGTTGAGGATAAACCGGTATTAAAAGCTCTTGTGTCCTTGGACGACCTCGGTATCTTACCAACACTATACTACGTCCACGATGGGTGCACTTGCCCATATGTGTGTTTAGTGTTAGTGAATATCGTGTTTTATAAATTTAAAACTTGGCTAAAGGTGTAAAAAGGGCTTAATTATATATCTAAATTATATACACACCAACACACATCAGTTAAATGGTGTCGTTATGAATTCTTAATATAAATTGTTAACTTAGTTAGTAGTTTCGGCCAAAATTGCTTGCTTGGTGGATTTATATTCTAGATTTGTAAAATGAACTCGGTTGTGATTTAATCTAGTTTATGCTTGTCTCGGTGGTTGCATTGTGTTCATCGGTGTCGCTTTCTTGTTTAAGTGAGGTTAGAAAGCTCCTAACGGATGACTAACTTATTTTTAGGAGATTTTCATAGAATGGCGAGTGAAAATAGCGAAACATCATCCGTTCATTCATCAAACAGCCGAAGGGGAAGAAGGCCCTCCGTTGAAGCTACGCTTGTGCACTATGTGATAGCATTAAGGGAAGCTCTCGACGAAATGACGTCAGTAGAGGAGGTCCTGATTGACCGTATTAACGATCTTACGGTGGGACTCAAAAGTAGCTTCCAAGAAATTAACCTCTTGCACCAGAGGTTAAATATTCTTGTAGCACCCCCGATGGAACCAATCCTTCCACAACAGGACTGGAACTTTGCACTCGGGGTTAACAACCCTACCGGGTGGGAAGACTTTCCCGCGGAACCTCCCATGGAACACCCACAAGAAACTCCAGCGGAAATCGAAACTCCTCAAACTAATGCAAATGAGCCCTCTTTTCTCCTTCCAAGGGAGGTGGAGGAGTGGCTCGCCGACATGTGAGGAGGACCACGCCCGGAAGAAGGAGTTTCTAAAAGCCTTATCTAACCAAGATTAGTAGCTTCTTGGAAATTTTGCTAATTAAAATAAAACATAGGGCTAAAACTCCATGGTTTAATATTTATGTATTTTCATCTTTAGTTTTATGTAATGTCTCTCTATGTTTGCAATGATATGATGGTTTCTAAGATTGATGGTTATTGATGAATAAAACACACTCATGGTGGTAATGGATGAAAAGGAGAATGAGAAAAATGGCCCCATGCACAAAGAACAGAGCAACCCGACACAAATCTCCATCACAGAAGGCTCAACACGGGTCGTGCCCAACCAACACGGCCCCGTGCTGAGCCACCTGCAGAAAAACGCCCAGTTCAGGTAACTGGACACGGGCCGGGTTCAACGGACACGCCCCCGTGTCCAGGCTTCTGTCTCATTTCTTTAATTTCTGTTACTGGCACCTGACCACGGGGTCGTGCCCGGTCACCACGGGGCCGTGTCCAGGATGCCAGTAACATAAATCTTTGCTTTTTAACACCACACCACACATCCAATCAACCTAAAAATTTATTTTTGGGACACATTGAGGACAATGTGTAATTTAAGTGTGGGGGGGAAGCTAACACTTTGAAATTTTGCAAGTCCTAACAACAAGCCTTACACAAAACTCTATTGGAACCGCTAAACACCCAAATTTTTTTCAAAAATCCTTTCATTTTTACTTGTCTAAAGTTTAAGTTAGGAATCACAAAATCAATAAGGTTATATTTTTATAAAATTCACAACCGAAAGCGTCGTGATACAAGAACCAACATAAGAAAATTACGAAACGGCATAACAAGTCTATTTAAAATTTAATTATATATACTTGATCACATTAAAAACCCATTCCCACAAAAGTGAGTTTTGAGCCTTTATTGAGCATACAAATTTACATCTTTAGACTAAATGCTCATTTTTCGTTTCTTGTGTGAATAGCCGCTTGGTTCTTACAACTCTAGAACTTGCCACGACGATTCATTCCCGGTCCTTACCAACTTAAACCCAAGTAAGTAAATGATGGAGGCATTAGGACTAACCATTTTTCTTTCTACACCATTATTTTTCAATTTTTTTTACCACCTACCCAAAATCCCCCTAGTTAACCCCTTTGAGCCTAAACCTTTCATTTCATTACCCTAAATCCCTTTTTACCCACCAAAAACCTTTTTATTTTTCACCCCTTATTTTAGTAACAAAGCTCGGTTTTTCGCAAGCTCGTTCTTTTATGTGACTAAAATATATATATATATATATATATACATATATATATATATATATATATGATAATGAAGTTAAAAACAAACAAAGCTATACAAACAAAAGCTTGTTTGGAGAAATACTTCAAAATAAAAAGTCGCTAAAATTTTTTTTCGAAAACCGACGCTTTTTACGCTTTTCGCCCTTTTACTAACCACTAACCCAACCAACCACCTTTAACCCAAGCCTAACCCTTCACCCAAAAAGTCCTCTTGATATTTACAAAGGTATAAAGTTAAAAAGGAGGAGGATTGATTGCTTGGCAAGCCTATGGAAGGCATGAGTTCCATGCGGCTCTCGAGTGATTCACTAAAAATACACCTACGGCCGAGTGTTGAGTGATTTATCCCGTGAGGTATGTGAACTTGTAAATAAATAGAATTTTAAAAAAGGCATGTTATGCCCAAATAAGTAATTTATCCTATGAGACGTTCTCAATAAATCATAACGAATAAAATTGTGAATAAATAAAAATAAAACCTAAAAAGATCTTGGATTCCCGACACTCTGTGACAAGCCAAAAAAAAAAAAAAAACTTTCTCTTCTACCTATTCCATTTGGGAGTGTAAGCCACATTTTAAAGAGTTTTGCTTGAGGACAAGCAAAAGTTCAAGTGTGGGGGTATTTGATGTGTGTAAAAAGCAACATATAAATCACATCAATTAAGGCATAAAACTAACCCTTTTTAAGTACTAATGTTGGAAAAAGAGTGTTTTTGTCTTCCTTTTGTATTTTCAGGATGAAATGAGCTCAAATTCACAAAAGAAGCAAAAAGACAACTAATTCTAGCATAAATACAAGAAAAGGAATAAAAGTAGACTGCCCGGACCCTCAACGGCATCCTCCAAAGCAAAGAAGAGAAAACAGAAGCCTGAACACGCCCCGTGCTCAGCCAGCACGGGGCCGTGCCCAAGAAGCAGCATAAAAGACAAACTTGTAGAAGCTTCCATTGCCCACCACGGGGCCGTGTCCAGTGAGCACGGGGGCGTGGTGAAAGTACAGCAGGCGCATTAATTGTAATTGCGAATTACAATTAATGAGGAGAGAGACTGTCAGACGGGCACGGGGGCGTGTCCAGCGGACACGGGGCCGTGCCCAGCCTTCTGTTCAGCCTATAAATAGGGGTGCTTGGTTTCATTCCATCTCATCCCTTGGCACACCACCTCTCTCACACTTCATCCACCACCCACCACCACCATAACACCATCATCCACCACCATCATCCATTGTCCATCGTAGAGTGTGTGTGAGTCGTCTCGGGATGCAAGATTGATCGTAAGAGTTCTTGACAATCAAGGCCATGTTTACCTAAGTCTCTTACATCACTTGGTGAAGACAGGTGTTTAGTATAATACTTTTTATTTTTAATCTTTTGCACTTTTTATTTGGTTTTGTATTAATGACTTTAATAACTAGTTGCTTATGTTGAAGGTGATCTTTCCTTATCGTTTGTCCGTGGTGTCTTGGCATTATTTTACTGTCTATATAAAATAAAAGATTTTCACCATTCATATCTCCACGGTCTATATGGAGGTATGTTGGCTACCTGGTCGGGGGTTAAGGGAACGGTTTGGTAAGGGTCTTGCCCTTGTTCAGCGTTTAGAGGTCCTGCTTGGGACCTGGGTCAAATTTAGTAGGATCTCCTTCAATGCCCATAGGTATTGGATGGCGGGGATCCAAAGTCTTTGACCCCCTCATAAGTTAACTACTATTAATACTATAACCCGGCTATTTAGGACTGTATCCCTGCTGACTCAGACTACTTAGCCGAGGGTAACGTCACCGCCAAAAGCGGGGCCTACCATAATTTGCATTAATAACCTAATTCATTATCTTCCAATAATCCGACCCTTTAGGATTGTATCCTTGCTGACTCAAACTACTGGGTTGAGGGTAACGTCGCCTTCAAAAGAGGGGCCTACTACAATAACTAAGATAATCTCTTAAATAAGTGCAAAAGTGCGAAAATAATCAAAGGTTATACTAATACACGAGTCGGATCCAAGTGATTCATCTTGTCTATCTGTTTTTATTTTATTTTTCAGCATTTAGTTAGATTTTATTTTCTTAGTTTAAAAACATTTTTCTCACTTTTTGATTTGATTAGACGTTGAGGATAAACCGGTATTAAAAGCTCTTGTGTCCTTGGATGACCTCGGTATCTTACCAACACTATACTACGTCCACGATGGGTGCACTTGCCCATATGTGTGTTTAGTGTTAGTGAATATCGTGTTTTATAAATTTAAAACTTGGCTAAAGGTGTAAAAAGGGCTTAATTATATATCTAAATTATATACACACCAACACACATCAGTTAAATGGTGTCGTTATGAATTCTTAATATAAATTGTTAACTTAGTTAGTAGTTTCGGCCAAAATTGCTTGCTTGGTGGATTTATATTCTAGATTTGTAAAATGAACTCGGTTGTGATTTAATCTAGTTTATGCTTGTCTCGGTGGTTGCATTGTGTTCATCGGTGTCGCTTTCTTGTTTAAGTGAGGTTAGAAAGCTCCTAACGGATGACTAACTTATTTTTAGGAGATTTTCATAGACATTTATCAATTGCACGTTAAAGAACAATTTTAGGTGGTTAAAGTGTGTTTATCGTTTTAGCTTTCCGAATGATTGTCATGTTAGGATTCCCGAAAGGGATACTAATTGTCTTAAAATGGAAAATTGACCGAATGCTTCTAGTGCCAAAACCGACTTAGTTGACATACTTTGGTTGTGTATTAAGCAAGGCTATTTATCTATTTTAGTATTTGAAATCTACTACGTTTTATAAGTATTTATTTATGCTTACCTTAGTTTATTAAAATCAAACAACTTATATTTTACCGGTAGTTTAGTGACAAAGGTCAAGTATTATTTCTCCGCCCATTTCCTTGGATCGATACTTGGTTCTTACCGATACTTTACTACATATATGACGGGGTACACTTGCCTCTTTCGTGTGTGTTTTGATGTAAAAGTAATAATCACTTTTATAAATTTAAAACCGAATCGTGTGTAATTTCATTGTAAAAATATGTGTAGTCGCGCACACGTCAATTTGAATAATGAACACCCTTGCCTGTAATTATGAATTTACTTTAATAATTGTAAAGTTTTTCTTTGAATTTAAGTTTTGATATCATGAAATTAGCAGGTGGCATCCATAAAGCTGATACGCAACAAGCAAACAGGCCAATCAGAGCGTTATGGTTTCATCGAGTTCCATACACACGAAGCTGCTGAGAAAGTTCTTCAAACCTACAACGGGAACTGGGCAAGCTTTAGTTCGGGTGAAAAAACGTGCAGACACTGGTTCATATTTATCTATATTTATAGGAAATTTGGCGTCAGATGTGACGGATATAATGTTGTATGAGACATTTGTTGGTTTATATCAATCTGTTAAAGGTGCGAAAGTTGTTTTTGATTCGAATACTGGGTGTTCAAAAGGTAATGGGTTTGTTAGATTTGGTGATGAGAATGAGAGCACACGGGCTATGAGTGAGATGAACGGACAATATTGTTCAAGCAGGCCCATGCGTGTTGGTGTTGCAAACACCGAAGAAGCCACCTATGCAACAACAGTATGGTCAGCAACAATATCCGTCTCAAGGTATGTCTTTCTGGTCCCCTTTTTTGGTTTTTTTGTTTTCAACCTATTTACTTATGAGTCGGTCGATTCTTCATTCAGATTACGTTATGTCTCTTAACAGCTTAAATAGGTAATGTAATAAAAATAGGTTAATGGATAGAAAGTTTTTTTCCAATGCATAAAACCTCCTAAGATATTCATTCAAAAGATTAGATTGTACTTGCAATATAAATTGCACTATTTATTCATAAGAGTCCTTATTTTTTATACAAAAAGTGTTTCTCACCAACTCAAGGCTCGGTGGTAACGTGGGTCGGGTATAATCGGGTGTAATCGATGTTGTGAGAAATCATATTGATGATTTGTTGGTTTTAAAGGTTTCTTGATTTTCGGATTGAGTGATGGGTTTCACTCTCTCGGCCTTATCTTTTTTGTTTCTCTCCTATAATTTTTTATTCGATGTTGGCGTTAGTCTCTGTAATGGAGAATAGAGGTCCAACATTATTTTGGTTGAGTTTTTTTTATTATTATTTATGGGTCTTGACATTTTTTAGTTTGGCATTTTTTAAGTGTAGTTGGAATCATAGAATGTTAGTCGTTGCTTTTTTCCAGTTTATACATGCAATACAGATATTTAAAAAAATATTTCAACTAAAACCATCTAAGGTTGTGATTTTATGTTTGGAACTGAATAAATGTTTGAAGAATATATAAAAGGATATGCACACTATACCAAGTTTTATTTGAGGGCTAAGGCTGTGGGGTATGAGGGTCGTGGATGGGATCATGGATATCCACGTAGGAATCGGGACATGCTTCTCGCGTTACACCGTCCCCTTCCCAAACCATGGTGGTTAGCATTGTTTAATCCATGACAATCGTGACCCTCTTTCAATTAATTAGAGGATTTTGATTGGTGGGGGAGGATAGTGGAAAATCATGGGAGTCATGGTCCACCATATAGGGTGGTGTATTAGGTTGGTAGATGAGGTTGGGGTGACATGGCGCTGACGTGGAGGATGGTTGTGGTCATTTGGGTCATGACCACACCACATACTCTACGATTTGTATATGGCTTCATATAATTTTAACTTTCACAACTTGATTGGTTTTGCAGGGTGAAATTCTTTGTTTGATTGGTACCGTTGTAGGTAATGAGTATAAATCTCTATATAACTTAAGGTAGAGGTTTAATATTTTACAGTTTGGTTTACATAAATGCTATAAAACATGATTCTCCTATCCTACATTTAGTTGATTATTGAGTAAAATTAGGTTAAATAGGTAATGTAATAAAAATAGGTTAATGGATAGAAAGTTTTTTTCCAATGCATAAAACCTCCTAAGATGTTCATTCAAAAGATTAGATTATACTTGCAATATAAATTGCACTATTTATTCATAAGAGTCTTTATTTTTTATACAAAAAGTGTTTCTCACCAACTCAAGGCTCGGTGGTAATGTGGGTCGGGTACAATCGGGTGCAATCGATGATGGGAAACAGATTTTTTTACGATCCTGAAAAGATTATTTGGTTTGATTGTTGTGAGAAATCATATTGTAACACTTGTAATTTGATTTTATATGTAACACATAGTTTGTATGTATTTTGATGTTATTTAGTTAATTTAATGATGTTTCGAATCTTCGATTTTATATGTAACACATGTAATTATTTGGTTTATTCGAATTGCGTAATGCGGTTTTGACATTTTTGAAACTGAATACGGATTCGGTTTGGATAAGAACCCGATTGGTGTTTCATTTCGGGTAAGGATCCGATTTGTATATTCGAAATTCTAATTTGTTATTCGAATCAGATCGGATTTTGGGTTTCGAGTTTGATTTGAATAATTAACACCCTTGCCTGTAATTATGAATTTACTTTAATAATTGTAATGCTTTTCTTTGAATTTAAGTTTTGATATCATGAAATTAGCAGGTGGCATCTACAAAGTTGATACGCAACAAGCAAACGGGCCAATCAGAGCGTTATGGTTTCATCGAGTTCCATACACACGAAGCTGCTGAGAAAGTTCTTCAAACCTACAACGGGAGCATGATGCCAAACACTGATCAAGTTTTTCGGTTGAACTGGGAAAGCTTTAGTTCGGGTGACAAACGAGCAGACAGTGGTTCAGATTTATCTATATTTATAGGAGATTTGGCGCCAGATGTGACGGATGCATTGTTGTATGAGACATTTTCTGGTAGATATCCATCTGTTAAAGGTGCGAAAGTTGTTTTTGATTCGAATACTGGGTGTTCAAAAGGTTATGGGTTTGTTAGATTTGGTGATGAGAGTGAGAGCACACGGGTTATGAGTGAGATGAATGGACAATATTGATCAAGCAGGCCCATGCGTGTTGGTGTTGCAAACACCGAAGAAGCCACCTATGCAACAACAGTATGGTCAGCAACAATATCCGGCTCAAGGTATGTCTTTCTGGTCCACCTTTTTTTGGTTTTGTTTTCAACCTATTTACTTGTGAATCGGTCGATTCATCATTCAGATTACATTATGCCTCTTAACTGCTTAAATAGGTAATGTAATAAAAATAGGTTAATGGATAGAAAGTTTTTTCCAATGCATAAAACCTCCTAAGCTATTTATTCAAAAGATTAGATTATACTTGTAATATAAATTGCAGTTTTTATTCGTAAGAGTCCTTTTTTTATATAAAAAGTGTTTCTCACCAACTCAAGGCTCGGTGGTAACGTGGGTCGGGTACAATCGGGTGCAATCGATGATGGGAAACGAATCTTTTCACGATCGTGAAAAGATTGTTGGGGTTGATTGTTGTGAGAAATCATATTGATGATTTGTTGGTTTTAAAGGTTTCTTGATTTTCGGATTCAGTGATGGGTTTCACTCTCTCGGCCTTATCTTTTTTGTTTCTCTCCTATAATTTTTTATTCATTGTTGGCGTTAGCCTCTGTAATGGAGAATAGAGGTCCAACATTATTTTGGTTGAGTTTTTTTTATTATTATTTATGGGTCTGACATTTTTTACTTTGGCATTTTTTAAGTGTAGTTGGATCCATAGAATGTTAGTTGTTGCTTTTTTTCAGTTTATACATGCAATATAGATATTTAAAAAAAATATTTCAACTAAAACCATCTAAGGTTATGATTTTATGTTTGGAACTGAATAAATGTTTGAAGAATATATAAAAGGATATGCACACTTTGCCAAGTTTTATTTAAGGGCTAAGGCTGTGGGGTATGAGGGTGGTGGATTGGATCATGGATATCCACTTAAGAATCGGGACATGCTTCTCGCGTTACACCGTCCCCTTCCCAAACCATGGTGGTTAGCATTGTTTAATCCATGGCAATCGTGACCCTCTTTCAATTAATTAGAGGATTTTGATTGGTGGGGGAGGATAGTGGAAAATCATGGGAGTCATGGTCCACCATATAGGGTGGTGTATTAGGTTGGTAGATGAGGTTGGGGTGACATGGCGCTGACGTGGAGGATGGTTGTGGTCATTTGGGTCACGACCACACCACATCCTCTACGATTTGTATAAGGCTTCATATAATTTTAACTTTCACAATTTGATTGGTTTTGCAGGGTGGAATTCTTTGTTTGATTGGTACCGTTGTGGATAATGAGTATAAATCTCTATATAACTTAAGGTAGAGGTTTCATATTTTACACTTTGGTTTACATAAATGCTATAAAACATGATTCTCCTATCCTACATTTAGTTCATTATTGAGTAAATTTACTGAGATTATTGTAATTGGGTAAACCTTTCACATATATGTACTGTACCAAAGTGTTATGGTCCCTTTCTTCCTTTTGTATAGTTAAACTTGGTTGGTATCATCTATGAGGAAGTTTGCATATGATCCTAATAATTGACACACTGAAACAACAATCTAAATCTTTTTCCTATTTTTCTATTTATGTAGCTCGGAACATAAGAGTTTGACAGATAAGATACTGTCATAAAGATATAATAAAATTTGCACCCCTTAAGACCATGTGTATTGGGGCATTATAGGGCAAAAAAAACGTCCCCTTCTCCATTACATAGGGCATTATTTTTTAAAAAAAATTGGTGGGGCATTATATATAAAACGCCTAACATGGTTTGTGGAATGGTTGACTGGGTTTGACCCACCAATGAGAAAATAGTTTGCTTTTTTTTGTTTAATGATTGGAAGGGGCATTATCAGGCATTATTCCCACTACGCCACTTTTGTAATAACGCCCCATGCTGACTGGACTGCCACGTGTCGAATAATGCCCCATGGTGGGGGCATTATTTTGTTTAACCACTACACATGGTCTAGTGGCACCGCCTGTACTCACAATCTCCCATCAGCAACGAGGGTTAGAATTTTACATTTTCACCACCAAAATCAGCCTTTAGCTAAGTGCAAGACCAAATTTTACGTCTGCAGGTAACAATTTCAAGTAATCTTATTTAGTAAGAGTTTCTTTGCAACTTTCTTCATTTATTTTGTGAGAATTGTAGAGTCCTAAAACTTAGTGAAGAAGTCTTTTTTATTCAAGTTTAGCGACTTAATCATGAAAAAAAAAAGACTTTTTCATTTATATTTTGATATGTACAGGGATTTTATCTCCCAAAATAGAACTTTTATGTTAGTAACAAAGTGTGAGGACTTTATTGTCGAGTAATTTCACGGAGGGGATACATGTAATTCTTTTATTTATTCAAGCTTTATTCTTCACTGACCTTTTTATCCCTTTATGATTCATTTTTATTTTGTTTTTGTTTTTTTTGCTGTCAATCTAAGTACAACTAATTGCCTTTAATTAACTAGGGATTCAAAATGGGATGTACACTCTTGGCACTCATGTTTAACTATTTTATAAAACAAGTTTCTTCGCAACCCTAATGACTACAACTTTCAATTCAAAACAATTATAAAACAAGTTTCTGACATAGTTTGATTAATATAAAGTAAATTTTCCTACCCGCAAAGTTCCCGGGTGATAACCTAGTTTTATCACATAATAAAACTACGATACAATAATGAAAAGAACATGAAAGATGATTCAAGGTTAAATGGTAATTACCTTTGAAAAAAAAAGTGAACTTTTAATTTTGTAAAGAGTTACCCCGGTGATTCTATAAAAACAACCGCAAATAAGTACAAGTAGTGAAGATGAGTTCCACACTACTTCATATACAGGACATGCCCCATATATGTAAGCCAAAAATCTAAATACCTATGACATCACGTAACCTAGTCTACTTTACATCATGAGAAAATGTCCAGTAGACAAACAAAACATAACCAACAAGAGTCATTATCCTCCATCATCAAAAATAAAGTTGCCTCGAAACAGCATCCCCTTCACACGAACCAAATACAGACTATCCATTATCTAAATACCAAATTCAAGTTTCAATATATAACATTTTAACATCACGAATCAAAATACCAAATTCAATTTTCAATATATAACAATTTAACATCACGAATCAAAATTTCAAGCATATTAAAACAAAATACTTTAAAAACTAACATCAAAATAATCAAAGTTTTGACACATTACAACACAACATACTAGTAGTTAACAATTAACAATTTAACAATATATAACAATGTAACATCGAAAACGGGAATTGAGCTAAATTTAATACCAATAGACTAATAACTAATCTAAACCAAAAGAATAATTTTGTAAGTGGGCCTACGTTGGTGTTTTTATGATATACCCTATTAATTTTTTTTACATATACCTTTCGAGTTTTTTTAAATAACATGTCATTCGAAATATCGGGTCCTGGCCGGTGGTCCTCTTCGCCCACCCCCAGGGTAGCCCCTGTTCATGAGCCAAGTTGAACCGAGCCAGGGCAAACTCGAACTCAGCTCGATTATAAAACGAGTTGGCTCGGCTCTGCTTGGATTTGAAACCGAGTTGAAAATATAAGCTCGGGCTTGCCTTGGTTTTAAATCGAGTTGGCTTGGCTTTGCTTGGCTCGATTAAAAAAAGTAAAACTAACATACAGGTCTAAAAATTCAATAGTTTAAAATATTATTCAATACTTCAAAATAACATATCCAAAATATGTTCAACCTTATACATTACAAGCCAAAATCCAATTCAACAATACAAATTAAGTAATAAATTTCAACGAAATACAATATTAGTTCATTAGCATGCTAATCAATCTTCAGATATGTCATAGATATCAATTACATTCCTGTATACATCTAAATAATAATCCGTTTCTTGTAACATATTATAATGTATGTAAAAAATATAATATAAGTAAAATAATCCGAGCTGAACCTTCAAGCGAGCCAATCCGCCTCGTTACAAGCCCCGCCGAGTGTTAGGATCTGAGGCTTTCTTGATTGTGTTTGTTTGCATAAAATGAACATTCAAAACATATGTGATGATGTATGTGCAGCGGAAATGAGAAGCAAACTTTGTAAACACAATCAAAAGAAAATATAGTTTGATAAACAATTGCTTCACATTAAGTCAAATGATTACAATACAAAGCAAATGATTACAGCAAGCTTACAGACTAAACTCCCCCTCAGCCTGATACTCCAGAGTTGGTTGCACAAGATGAAAGGATTGAATTGAGGAGGAGAACTCACTCAAAACGAATCAAATGTAACAGTACAGAGTACCGCTCCATTTATAGGCAAACCAAACTACTGATGCACCTCAGCTGACGTCACCATGATAGTGACATCTAACGACCTAACAAACTATAAACACTGTTCTATACAAACTACTGATATACAACATCTGATAATCAACATAATACATACTAGAGATAACTACTGCTTCACGTTCCACTGTTATAGCCTAAGCACTGATTACTTGAACATCAGTGCTTTCTTCAGAAGGTGATCAGTCTTTGAATGAACAGTGCTTGAGTCTTCAGCAGTACTTAGAACACAGCAGTAGATAGAGCAACAGAGTTTGTCTTCAGCAGTCTTTGGAGTATCATCAGAGTTTGGTTTATCAGTTGTTGTAGTTGAGCAGTACTTAAGGTCCATCAACTGTTAGAAAACCACTGTCAAGGGGAGAGCAAAGTGTAAGCAGCTGCTTATTGATAGTCCACTGATGTGATCCGGTTTTGTCTTTACATTATCTGTTCCTCTGGTAGGGTTCAATCCCAACAATCTCCCCCTGGAACAGATAATGCCAAAACCTTTCATTATTCAGGACCTTTATTACTCATCAAGAGTGCCTTAGCTTGTTCTTTGAATACAGCTTCAAATTCCTTTGCACTCTGGTCATCCTCATCCCTGCACAGTGAAAGTTCAAGGAGATCCTGCAAATCTTCAACACTAAGGCCTAGTGCTTCTTTCCTTGATATGTACTTTACTTCGCCATTGGCTGTGACCAGGGTCAATACGTGGGTCTTTTGATCAGACATCCACTTTAGTATTTTTAAGCCAAGTGGGTTTCTTGGGAGAGACTTATTTTCAGATGAGTTGAGGGATGATGGCCTTGAAAACATCTGCAGACTTTCAGACATTCTATTGAAAGCTTCTTCAATGACTCTGTCTGATGCAGCTATATCATCTGCAGTTTCTTGTTCAATAAGCTCTTGTCTTTCAACTTCTGTCTTGTCTTTTGCAGTGTTTGGAGATGCAGGTTTGTTGAGTACCTTCTTAAAAAGGTTTTGAAGCTTTGATGAGCTGTCTTCATTTAGACCCATTTTTAAGATGGTGTCCTTGAGATACTCTGCTTCCTTTTCTAAGACCTCTTCTTCAGTCAGCTGTTTGCCTTCATCTTGTTTTGACCCAAGTGTAGGACTGTCTGCTGATTTTAACATTGTCTTGAGGTTTTCAATTTTCTGTTCAAGTTTCATCATCTGTTCTCTTTTCTTTGAAGCATCTGAAGCAGTTTTCTTCTTTTTCTTTAGCCTCTCATAGGCTTCATCAGTTTGCTGCCTAGACCATTTTGATATGGCTTCAGCAGTGTCCATCTTAGCATCCACTAGCTCCTTTTTCTTTCCTGTATATTCAGCAGTGAGGTCAGCAATGAGCTTTTTGAATTTACTCCAGTTTGGAGCATTTTTCTTCTTTGAAGGATCATTCTTGATTTTTTGGATCCTTTCAGCCTCATGCTTTAAAGCTACTAATGGTCATTCTTTAAACTGGGATTCTTCAGCAGGATATGAAGGTCCCTTTCCGGAGGATGACGAACCTAAACCTTGTTATACAAACCTACTAGCGAGTGCGGAATCCAAGCTAGTAAGCAAACCGAGATGAAGCAAGTAGAGAAACAAACACACAAGAGTTCACCGATTAACACCACTGTATTAATACGTATGAAGGTTCCGGTTACAAGCACAATGTTTACAAATCTAACTTGCAAACTCTCACTATGTGTGTGTGTGTTTCGAACAGAATGCTCTCAGCTCTATCTTTCTGTCTGTCTTTCTAAGTGTCTAAATGAACACAACACACTGCATGGGTATTTATACCCATACACAGCAGGTCTTGCTCGAAGGATTCGATAGATGGTCCGAAGGATCATCTTTCGAATGCAATGCTCTCGAATGATCAGCAAGGACCTCGAAGGATGATCCTTCGAGGTCTATCAGTCGAAGCATATCTTTCGAGGAGATCGAAGGATCCACATTATCCTTCGATCTCTTATCCTTCGAGACAGACTACCATCTTTCTAACTGTTTACCAAGTCAAACCAGGAGGACGGTTGACTTGGTCAACTTACAGGACTGACACTGACATCGTTTACATCGTGACCGAATACAGACAAAGTACAGACACAAGTGCACCAACAAACTCCCCCTTGGCTGTAGCTTTGTCTTTATCTTCTATAGTTGTAGACTCGTCTCGAATTTCGATGGTCTTTGGTCTTCGAGTTCTCAAAACTCTGATGTCCTTTCAAGTCTTCAAAATCGGAGGATCTTCAAAGTCTTCACGTATTGAAAGTAGAGAGTGTATCGACAAACTACCCGTATCATGTAGGAAGTGTGTTGACAAACTCCCCCTTGGCATAAGCTCCCCCTTGAGTTATGCTCGTGAATGACTTGATCTTTATGAAGTGAGATCCTTGTGGTGTTGATGATGGTCAGCGGCTACTCGATCATTTTCATCCTTTGAGTGCCTTCACGTCGTGTCTTCATTCCAAAGCTTTGTCATCGACCATGTTCTCCTAGCCTTTAGAATCTGCACATGCAAGAAATCTAAACGCGTAATGAGAACAACTGCTTGGAATAGTTACCATAAACAAATGACACACGAATGACCATGTCACAATCAAACACCGTCCGACAGTTTGAAAGTTTAATAAATTTGTCAGTTTTAGATTAACTTTCAAAATTTGCAAATTTCGACCGTTTATGAAGATTTAGTCAATTCGGTTTTCGTTCAGGTTGCAGGTAACGAAGACTCGAGCTCCAACATCGTACGATCGAAAATAAAGTAGAAATAAAATCTTTTTGACTTTTATAAAGTTTATATTAAAACACACATAAAATCTTTTTGGTATTTTTGAACTTAAAAGACAACAATTTAAAATCCTTTGAGTGTTATCAAACGACATCACCGCTAATGTCGTGCTGATATGCACCAAACGACGAAACTGTTTAAAAGAAAACAATAAAAGTTAAGCAGTAAACAGATAAATATATACAAACATTCTTTTTGCGAGTTTCGAGGGTAAGAGAATCATATCAGTGTACGGTCATGCCAAAACACTCTTGTTGTTCAGTTAGTTAACATTAAGATAAGCATCCTATAACAATTATCGGTATTGTTGTCCACTTAAGCTCAACTTATCAGATGTAATCATGGCGAGGGGATACGTTAAGGTATGATTTATACTTACCGACCGGTGTTCATCCACATCACGACACATTCCCGTATCAAGGTATGCACGAGAGTTCGTCTTACCGGTGAGTATACCGATTATCATCTGTTTGACCATATAAGCTGTGAGATACTCACTTATTTTGATTTGAAAACAAGCCCTATGTGATATAATCACTTATTGATGAGGAACTTGATTTTCATATGCATGAGGGCACAGGTGCAAGTCCGTGAACAGGTCAGTACTTCCGTACAGCAGAGAGACGAACTTGACACCCGGAAAAATGTGATATTTTATCACTTATTTGATTGGACATGTGATTGTTTATCACTTATTGAGGTCGAATGCAGTATGTAATATGTACACGTATGTATAGTATCATGGAAGATCTAGACTTGCGTCCCCGTTATTTTTCGGTAAAAGATACAACCATGATACCCAGATGATAAGCAGCATAAAGACCGAATATCTCAGAATCTCGGCAATCTATCAAACGAAATTTCGGTACTAAGACCATATGCCAATGAATGGTTCCCACCTGATCTTCAGTCGATTAAGATTTATATCACCCTGCACACTTTAAAATGATTGTGAGCCTACCGATACATCTTATATAGAGCTGTTTATCGTTTTACATTTAAGGTTTAAAGAGGTTTGGATAGACCACTGATGTACTATCATTTTCTCTTTTGCTCTCCAGGAAACTCATTTTTGTTTTTCTATTGTTTTTGTGTTTTTGAAATTTTTCAATGTTTTTGGATTTTCAGATTTTCGGATTTACTCCCCCTAAAATCAATAAACTAAGATAAATTTAAAACACACAAAGATATTTACAAAAATGATTTTCCGATGTTGGTTTTACTCTTGCTTGACCTTAATGCCGTTTACCAATAATAAGAAGTCAAATCTAGATTTGTCAAAAGCTTTGGTAAATAAGTCGGCACGTTGGTCATCGGTGTGGACCTTAACAACATCGATTAGCCTTTTCTCAAAGCAATCACGTATGAAGTGATATTTGATTTCGATGTGTTTGGTCTTTGAATGCTGCACAGGATTTTTAGTGATATCTAAAGCAGCAGAATTATCAACGTAAATAGGAGTAGTTAGGAATTCAAAACCGTAGTCCCGCAATTGTTGTTGGATCCAAAGAACTTGGGAGCAACAACTTGAGGCAGCAATGTATTCAGCTTCGCATGTTGATGTAGCGACGCATGTCTGCTTCTTGCACTGCCATGTGACTAGGCGATTTCCTAAAAACTAACATCCAGCCGTTGTGGATTTGCCGTCGATTTTGCATCCGCCAAAATCAGAATCACTGAAAGCGACCAAGTCAAAGTTATTATCCCTAGGATACCACAGACCGGTGTCGGGGTAAGCCTTCAAATAACGAAAAATCCTTTTGACAGCTGCAAGATGTGAGGCCTTCGGGTTAACTTGATATCTGGCAAGCAGGCACGTTGGGTACATTATATCTGGCCTTGATGCTGTGAGGTACATAAGGGATCCGATCATCGCGCGATAGTATGAAGGGCTAACAGGGTCACCCTTCAAGTCTGGAGTAATTCCGTGATTAGTTGGCAGTGGGGTACCAATGGGCGTTGCATCGGACATCTGGAACCGGCTCAAGATGTCTCCAACATATTTAGTCTGATGGATGAATATCCCAGACTCCGTCTGTTGCACTTGTAGGCCCAAAAAGAAATTCATTTCCCCCATAGCACTCATCTCGAATTTATCCTGCATAATGCGCTCGAAATTCCTACACAAAACATCATTAGTAGAACCAAAAATAATATCGTCAACGTATACCTGAACCAGAAGAAGATCTCCATCTTGTTCTTTGACGAAGAGAGTACAATCGATAAGACCTCTTCGAAAACCGTTCTCCAGCAGATATGTAGATAAGGTTGCATACCAAGCTCGTGGCGCTTGATGAAGACCATAGAGAGCTTTGTTGAGCAACCAAACCCGATCGGGATGGACAGGATCTTCAAAACCTGGAGGCTGTTCGACATATACCTCTTCTTCAACCACACCATGTAGAAATGCACTTTTGACGTCCATCTGGTAAACCTTGAATCCTTTGAATGAGGCATAAGCCAGAAAGATCCGAATAGCTTCCAGACGTGCAACTGGTGCATAGACTTCGTTGTAGTCGATCCCTTCTATCTGACGAAAACCTAATTGACTAAATCTTCATAAACGGTCGAAATTTGCAAATTTTGAAAGTTAATCTAAAACTGACAAATTTATTAAACTTTCAAACTGTCGGACGGTGTTTGATTGTGACATGGTCATTCGTGTGTCATTTGTTTATGGTAACTATTCCAAGCAGTTGTTCTCATTACGCGTTTAGATTTCTTGCATGTGCAGATTCTAAAGGCTAGGAGAACATGGTCGATGACAAAGCTTTGGAATGAAGACACGACGTGAAGGCACTCAAAGGATGAAAATGATCGAGTAGCCGCTGACCATCATCAACACCACAAGGATCTCACTTCATAAAGATCAAGTCATTCACGAGCATAACTCAAGGGGGAGCTTATGCAAAGAAGTATACATCCGGGGAGAAACCAAGTGGTGATTTCTCCCGGTGAGGTCTCAAACCTCCTATCACTCTCTTGCACACACTTGTGCTCTCACTCTTATGTTGCAAATGACAAAGTGTTGGTATTTATACCAAACACAGGTTGTATGGTCGAAGGATCAAACTGACTGGTCGATAGATCATCTGTCGACCATCCAGCTTTCGAAAGATACACATATACCTCGAAGGATGCCATATCCTTCGAGGTCCATCTTCAACCTTCGATGGATATCTTTCGAGCTCATCGAAGGATACACAATCCTTCGATGCCTTATCCTTCGACACCAACATTAAACAACCATAATTTGTCTTGCAACCACACACGGTCAAACGAATAACTCTCTCGTTTGACCACTTCAAACGAGCGGGTCTATACACGTTCGATAGACCGTTTCACTAACTATTACAAATTCAGCGTAAAATAATAACTAATCTATTCGACAAGCATCAGACACAAAATCTGCATCAACAGGATAGAACTTTTCTTTCATGATGAAGGCTAGAAGTTGTTCTCTTAACTTCTTCTTTTGATCAGCCTTTTCCTTTTCTAGCTCTTGTGCAAATTCTTCTATCTGCTTTACCTTTGTAAGGTAGAACTCCAGTCTTTTAGCAATGCCTACTTCGCTTAGACTTTCTTTTTCACTGTCAACCTTGGCTTTTACTTTAGCTTGCCTTGCCTTTATCTTGAGATAATCATTAATATCTTCTGGTGCTATGTAGCCTGTGAGTGAAGAGAATTTTCTTTTTGAGGGATCTTCTTCTGTATAAAATTGCCTCATCTCATTTTTAATGGCTTCAAGTTCCAGTGGATACTGTGCAGCATTTGGATCATGTATCCCTTCATTGGCAGTGATTGGCTTTCTTTTTCTGCTAAAGAGCTTAGGTTGAGATATAGGAAAGGATAGAGCAGTGGTGGATGGCTGGCTAACTACTGTTGAAACAACTGGTGTCTCAACTGCTGTTGTCATTACAACTACTGATATATCAGCAGATGTCTTCTGCTTTTGAGCAGGGGTTATTGTGGCAGTTGTTTGGGTGGTGATCAGTGGTTGACAAACAGTAGTTGAAACAACTGGTGCTTCAACCACTGTTGCCATTACAACAAATGTTGTAACATCTGTTTTCTTCGGCCTTTTGGCAGGGGGTGATGATGGTTTGGTAGTTTTTGGTTTTGAAGGTGATTTTTGTGCTTTAGACACAGGTGGTGGTGGTGGTGGTGGTGGAATAGTGGTTGTGGTGGTATGTGATGAGGTGGTGTGTGTTGATGATATGACAGCTGTTTGGCTACTGACAGTAGTTTTTGTAACTGCTGGTGTATCAGCTGTTTGAGTTGAAGTTTTTGAGGTTTTGGTGTAACACCTCGAAAATTCCTGTCTAATAAAATAGAGACACGTGTCATGAGGAACGAACGTGTCAGGGAAACCGGATTAAATATAAAGATGTATGGTAGGATTTTTAAATGCAAGGGCGTCATGTTATTTCAAAATACCTCTGAACGACCCAAGGGCGACATGTTATTAAAATACCTCTGAGCGACCCAAATTTATAAATCCCAAGATCCTTAAATCGTTTGATAAACATCTTATATATATGTATTAACCGGTCGTTTCTAAAGTTCCATCTTTTATATGGAAATTTGGATTATTGGGAATGTTGTTACTAAAATGCTGAATAAAATTCTTGTGTAAAAGAAATTAATAATAGTTAACTAACATGACCAACTCTTGTGAGAATCCAAGACTTAGAAATATCCGTCACTTTAAAAGATCACAAGATGCCAAGGTTGTAGAAACATGTAAGGGACATACAAGCATGCAATGGCTGAGCCACTAGGTCCCACAACTGGGAAAGTTAGCATGTAATTCAGAATCCACGAGGTTGCATGGTCAAGACTTGAAGTTTGTGAAATTTTTGTTTTCGAATCACCGGTTACGGACCGCAAGGCCCTAGTCTTACAGTCCGTAAGGAGGGTACCTGGGCGATTTCAGCAAGGGTCGGTTACGGACCATAACTGTTTCAGCATACGGTCCGCAAGAGGGGCTTACGGACCGCAAGGCCTTAAGCTTACAGTCCGTAAGGCAGTCGCTGGCAGCAGAAAATGGACAGCTGCCTGTTCAGCCTGTTACACCAACTTAAATGAATGGTTTTCGAAACCAGGGACTTTCTAGGCAGTATATAGCATCATAGAGACACCTGGGATGATCTTGTAACCACTCTAGACTATCTTGGCATCATCTTGGACCTCAAGGTTCACTATATAAGAGCTTGAAGTTGTGAACACTTTACATGCTCACTTGCAACTTTGGTTCAAGACTTCTCTGGAGCTTTTCTGGACAACATCAAGTTCTCATTAAATCCCTAATCCTTCTTAGGACTCTTGTAAGTGTCCTTAACCCTCTCTAATTACTTTTAGCTTAGTTATTTAGCTAAAAGTCAAACCATCGTAATTAAGGTTTGACTTTGGGATTAGTCTATAATTACTCACTAATATCCCGAATTAAAAATACCTATAAGTAGGTAATTATGTGGGTAACAAACCCTCAAAAGGGTATTTCCAGAATCCCACTCTAACTATGCTAATTGTCGAGTCAAAGCTTATAATAAAAAGTCAACAAAAAGGTTATTTGCGAATTAATGCATAATTAGCAATGTAGGTTACATGCAATCTGTTTGATCATTAAAATAACTTGGTAATTAATGTAAGAACATGTTCCAACATGTTCAACTCGACAATTTTCAGTTTAGGCTCGGTTTGGAACCGAAAGTCGCAAAGTTTGACTTCTGCTTTGACTTTCAGTTCTGACCCATTTAAGCCAAGATTAGGATTTCCTTAGAACTTCTTTTGAACCTATTTACATGTTAGTATAACTCTTTGAGATTATACAACTTGGTTCATTAGATATCCTATTCACATGCATGTTTCCGTTAATCGCTTATATGTTGACCATTATGCCCATTTGACCTTAAAACGTGATTTTTGAAAATGTAAAAGGGTAAGCACCTTAGCTACTGATTTATAAACTTGCACCCAAAATTTGAAGTCAGTTTGAGGTCTAGATTAAGAGTTATGCTCAATAGCGTAATTAAGAGCTTCTTTGATAATTAAATAGCGTAAATTATGTATAGCCTATCAAAACCCAAATTTTTATACAAAACCTTTTACCCACTGTTATAAAATTATATTTTGGGCTTTTTGGTGATTTTTATTTATTTTTAGGCTGAGCATAACTTAGTGTTCTAAGATTAATTCGGTTTATGCCGGTTTTGCCCTTTTTAGCCATAAAATGAGTTTTACAAATCCTTTTGACCTCAAACCAATTTCTACTGATTTGTTATGATAAATAAATTATTTTGAGCCTTCTGGAATATTAAAAATATCAGCTTTTTACAGAAAACCCGGAAATGGCTCCAAATCGCTTTTTAGGCATTTTTAACGCATAAGTGTGCACTAGAACCTTATTAAGCTTAAGGGGTTGAACCTACTGATGTAATTAGTGAAATTTGATATTTTTAAACAATAGGCAAATGTTTTGAACTCAGAATTCCAGAATTGATCTTTTAGGCACATGTGAAATTACCAAAATGCCCCTACGGTGCATAGTAAGGTTAAAGATAATAAATTTCACATAAATTTGATACCCTACTATTATAACTTAGTAAATTAAGTATATTTACTAATATATTCAGACCTGTAACTCAGGTTATCATTTTAACCTTTTTACACCTTATAAAATGACCAAAACGCCCTTATGAGGCATAGGTTTGGTTTAAAATCATTTGGGGCATAATGGAAGGTATCATTCTGATATCACAACATATTTTGAGCATATTGACTTTAGAAACTCATATTTGACTCTTATGGTTACTCGTTACGCATTATATGCGTTCGGATCGGCTTATGTGACTAGTTTCGCCATTTTAGCCGAAACGGGTCAAACCATATCTTTTTGGTCTCAAAATCCAGAATGTGATTATGTTACCCATATAAAACAAGTGTGCAAGCTTGTTGGGACAAAACCACATTCTAAAACGGTCTTCGCCTTATTGAGCGTTTAAAACCGTAATCTTTATATATAACTAACCGGTCTAAGCTTAAGACCCGTTGGGATTCTAATAGGTTATTAAAACCTTAATTTCCAGATCTAGGAGCCCAGTAAAAGCTACGTGCACTCGTTATATTTGGTTTATACTTTGCTCAGGTAAATACGTTTAACTTATTTTCCCTATACGGGCTTGGGGTACGGTATATAAAATACCGCTTGGTCGGGGAATTGACCTTAACCGGTCTTGGTTATGCGCAGTCAAATTAACCCGTTTGAAAATGTTGTTTTGTTTGTTTAACGCCTTTGGGGGCTTAATGACCATGTCCCGGATATCCTTGGCATCATTCAAAGAATGGCCACGACCTTAGCACTCGGGTGTAGGCGTACACCCGTAGTGTTGTACAACAGGTATAATCGTCGGTACGAGAGAAGTCTCGCGGCGGAATTATATTAAGTGGTGTGTCTATTAATCTTTAACCCGGCATGACCCGGGCTACCGAACGCAGAACGAACATGTAATTCTTTTACAAGATTATTAAGCAAATAATTACCCCAACTTATAAAAAGTTTTATGCCACGAGCATTTAAATTAATTTTAAACATTTTCAAAACGAGTCAGTTAAATTGTATTTACCAGTGTAAACTGACGTATTTTCCAAAAAGACTAAGTGCAGGTACTACGCGTAATAGGTTGGTCACTCCTTAAGCATCCATAGAAGTCTAGCAATCTTAGGATGCTTGAAGTCTGTTGAAATGAAGTTTCCTGTTTATTTGATTCTGCCTGTGGATTCTATTTCGACATTTTGTGATACTAGAATATTACAATAATTTAAGTTGAAATGAATCTATCTTTGCTTCCGCTGTGCATTATAATTTGTGTTGTTTGACTATGATGATATCAACTACGTCACGTTAATCCCCCACCGGGCCCACCGGTGACACGTGGAAATTAGGGGTGTGACAGGTTGGTATCAGAGCCAACACTGAGTGAATTAAACACTAGCCTTTTGTGTTTAGTCTCAGTGCATGAATTGCACATTCTTCGAGTTCTGAGTCTAGACAAAGAACATAGGACAAACTCTGTTTTGTTTTATTTTTGGGTCTTATTATTATATGTTGTTGTTGTTATCTAAAACTTGTATGCAGGTCAACATGCCACCAAGATTTCTTCGCGGTCGAGGCAAAGCACCAGTCACGGGTCACGATCACGAAGTCGGGCCTTCGCACCGGCGTACCCCGTCCATCACCATGAGCACTAGTCCACAAGAGCCGTGGAGGCTCTATGTTGAACCCGGGAGACGGTCAGTTTCCCTCAGCTCTTCACCTTCTTACCAGCACTCCTTTGGGCCCCAATCGGAAAATGAGCCCAACGAGCAACCACCCTCTTTCATACCGTTACAGAGATCCAACTCGCACCATTCCTTTGGTGACCCAATCCCAGTTTTCCAAAGCCGATTCAACCCGGCCAACGTTTTTCCTGAACCCGGGGGTTTTAACCCACTTGGACCGGAAGACCACTTCTCTGGGGAAAATGACATGGATGAGGATACTGATCCAATGGAGCCTGCTACAGGAACGCCGAACCACCCCATCGAAATCTCGGATGGGTCATCTTTCCACGGATCACCATACCGCGGTCCGGATAGTTATCAAGAGAGGTTCAAGCAGTGGGACTCGTACTTCACGCCTTCTGAACATTCGTCCCCATATCAGCAACAGCAGCAACAACAGCAGCAAGATCCTTTTGAGGATCAACGATTTGTGGCAGTCACTCCGCCACCTCCACCACCAGTGGAACAGCAGCCGCCTCCGGAGCCACCGAGGCGGAGGAGGTCGAACGCACGGATGTCCGTGCGAGGGGGTGTCCGCATCAGCACACCCCAACCATCAAGTGGCAGCCATTATCCGCCACTTCAGGAGGAAGAGGAAGAACCACAAATGGGGGGTCCATCAAACCCCATACCAGAAGTCAACTCAGTGCCTGTGGCACCCCCGCCGGGTTTTGACAACCCAATTCCTGCTTATTCTGCGGCATACAACCCGTTCGAAATGCCGGGCCACAACAGCTTTAACTATGCCAACGTGGACCCATATCAGGAGGCTTGGGATTACAACGCTCGACACCCCGAAGGGCCCTATGGTGGTCCTTGGACTACCGGGTACCCTCCGTATGTATTCCAGCAGCCACCACCTCCTCAGCCGTTGTACCAGCCGCCGCAGCCACAGCTTATTCCGCCGGAGCGTCAGCAGGAGGTTCTTGATAGGTTGAACCAGGTCGAACAAGAAGTTCGAGAAGACCGCAGAGAGCGGCAAGGCTTCTTCAAGGGTCTATCAGACTTGCTAAAGGGGAAGTTCAAGAGGAGGGGTCACTGAAGACCTTGTTGTTTGTTGCTTAGTTGTAATCAGTCCCTGCGTGGACTTGTTATTTCTGTATTCAGCTCCTGCGCGAGCTTGTCTTTTTGTATTCTGCCCCTGCGTGGGCATGTCTTTCAGTTAACCCCTGCGTGGGTTTGTTTGTTATTTTGTTTACCGTTAGTTGTATTTCGCCCCTGCGTGGGCATGTTATTTGTAGAAGTCCCGTTTAGGGCAAGTATGGTACTATTGAATCTTTATTTAATGAATGTTGCATTTAAATTTTCATGAATATTGCTATAAATCAGTATATGAATAAACTTAAAATAAAAAGGTAAAAATGAAAATAACATTTCATAAATTAAAGAAGACCTACCATTAATATAAATGACAAAATCTAAAAAGGGACAAAACCTAGCCTCATGTCATTTTAAGACAAGGCCAAGATGGTATCTCCATCATTAGATTCAGGTCCATAATTAACGTCTCAACTTAGGATTGATCTGCGTTATAAAGAGAATCTAAAGGGTAAGACCTAGCCACGTGTCGTTGCAGACATGGCCAAGATGGTAGAACCTGTCTAGAAGATTCCAAGTTCTGTTAACATCTGTAAGTATGTTAACATATTAGGCAAATTGTGACCCAGTAAAAGTCACATAAGCCATCATTGAAAATTGGGTTAATTTAAAATTCCCTGTAAGTAAATGTCCATTCCTTGAGAATGAAGTGCCTACGGGTAATGATTAATGTCCTAGGGACTAAGAGACAGTTTGAGTCTGCAACTCACTGCCTAGAATAGGGTAATGAACTCTGATTCAGACCCTAATACCTTGATTCTGTAAGAATCCGGGTTATAACTAACACTGTCCTTGTGACTAAGTTATATGTTAATTCTTAACTATAATATAGGATTATAATACAAGTCCTGAATTATTATTTGATTAATAAATTAACCTGCAATGGCTATTTAAAACCATGGTTAATAAAATACATAAAATACTGTATTACCTGTTAAATAAAACCTTGCCCATTATTGTTATATGTAGCATTTGAAGCTACATGGCGGGGTCGGATGAAGTGAATAGTCGTCCGGTGGAAAACCACGATAATGCAAAGATACAGTTAACTGGTGCAGAGTTGAAAGCACTGGTAGATGATGCGGTTACTAAGGCATTAGAAAGACAGTACAGTGAGTACAGCGGGACCCATAGTAAAACCCTGTCTACACCGCATAATAAGTCTAAGACTCATTCGGAGGCTCACAACAAGCCACCTTCTGTCCAACCCAAGTCTAAAAAGGAGGAATCTAAGAAGGAGGATGATAGACATTCTTCGAATGAAAATGATAATCAGTCCAAGAAGATTGTGCTTTATGATGCCCCACGTGCCAAGGGTTGCACGTATAAATACTTTGTGTCTTGTAAACCCCGGGAATTCACTGGGGAGAAGGGGGCAGTGGACTGTATGACTTGGCTTGATGAGATGGAGACAGTAGTGGATATAAGTGGCTGTGCTGAAAAAGATATTGTGAAGTTTGTGACACAATCTTTTAAAGGTGATGCACTGCAATGGTGGAAGTTGCTGATTCAAGCCACCGGAAAGATACCGCTATACAACATGTCTTGGGAACAATTTGTTGCCCTAATCAAGGAGAATTACTGTCCCCAGCACGAGGTCGAAGGAATAGAGTCTGATTTCCTGTCTCTGGTAATGAAGAACCTGGACAGCCAGGCTTACCTCACAACCTTCAATACCTTGTCAAGGCTAGTTCCCTACCTTGTAACACCTGAACCAAAAAGGATAGCCCGTTTCATTGGGGGTCTGGCCCCAGAAATTAAAGCAAGCGTCAAGGCCTCTCGGCCCACTACTTTTCGGTCAGTGGCTGATATATCTCTGTCCCTTACAAAAGACGCAGTCAAACAGAGATCCCTGAGAGCTGCAGATGCCGAAAAACGAAAACGCGAAGATGATGGTTCGCGACGCTCGGATAAAAAGCGAAAGGGCATCAATGGACTCCTGACGTATACGAAGGAGTGCGGTTCGTTCGATAAATTCCTACCAATGACGACCACAAGAAAGGGTCGGGATCCAAAAAGGGAGATCATCAGTTGGGTGAAAAGCCTAGGTGCAAAGTTTGTAAAAAGCACCATTTCGGGAAATGCAGGCAGGAGTCTAGATCCCAATCTCAGCAGAAACTATGTGGGATTTGCAAGTCCCCGGATCATAAGGCATTAGACTGCAAGAAGCTTAAGGATGCCACCTGCTACAATTGTAATGAGAAGGGACATATTAGACCTAACTGCCCGAAGCTTGCCAAGAAGACAGAAGAAGGAAAGAAGACTAATGCAAGGGTCTTCCGCATGGATGCAAAGGAAGCCATTCAGGACGATAATGTCATAACATGTACTTTTCTCATTAATGATGTCTACGCAAGGGTATTATTTGACTCTGGGGCGGATAGATCGTTTGTAGATAATAAGTTCTGTGAACTGTTGAAATTACCTGTTAAAGTTTTAAGTATGAAATATGAAGTGGAATTAGCTGATGGAACAATAGAAACAGTTTCGACTGTGTTAGATGGATGTGTCCTATCCATTAGGAACCACTCTTTTCCTTTGTCCTTGTTACCTTTTAAGCTAGCAGGCTTTGATGTAGTAATAGGAATGGATTGGTTATCGCGTAACCAAGCCCAGATAATGTGCAACAAGAAGCAGGTAGTAATCAAGACCCCATCTGGTGAGCCGCTCACTATTCAGGGAGATACTCAACACGGAATGCCAGAGCGTGTGGCCATGCTTAAGGCGTCCGGATGCACGAGTAGGGGTTGTGTCATTTATGTGGCGAGAGTAACCATTGACGAGAAGAAGCCCATGATCGAAGACATACCAGTCATTTCTGACTATCCCGAGGTTTTTCCGGAGGAACTACCTGGGTTGCCACCAGATAGGCAGGTGGAATTTAGGATTGACATCATCCCCGGAGCTGCACCAGTAGCCAGAGCACCATATAGATTAGCACCAACAGAGATGAAGGAATTAAGGACACAGCTAGATGATTTACTAGCTAAAGGTTTTATTAGACCTAGTTCATCTCCATGGGGAGCGCCAATTCTGTTCGTTAAAAAGAAGGACGGATCAATGCGTCTATGCATTGATTACCGAGAGCTAAACAAGGTTACTATCAAGAACAGATATCCTTTGCCTAGAATCGATGATCTATTCGACCAGCTACAGGGAGCGAGTTACTTTTCTAAGATAGATCTTAGGTCAGGCTATCATCAATTGAAAGTTAAGGAGGAGGATGTACATAAGACCGCGTTTAGGACTCGTTATGGTCACTACGAGTTCCTAGTGATGCCTTTTGGGCTCACTAACGCACCTGCCGCATTCATGGACCTCATGAATCGCGTATGCTAGCCTTATCTGGATAAATTTGTCATCGTCTTCATTGACGACATCCTCATCTATTCAAAGAACCAAGCTGACCATGAGAGGCATCTTCGGTGCATTCTTAAGCTGCTCCATCAAGAAAAGCTCTATGCCAAGTTTTCAAAATGTGAATTTTGGCTTCGCGAAGTCCAGTTCCTTGGACACGTTGTGAGTGAGCGTGGAATCCAAGTGGATCCTGCAAAAATAGAAGCTATCATGAACTGGCAGGAGCCAAAGACACCTTCAGAGATTCGTAGCTTCCTAGGTTTGGCTGGATACTATAGGCGTTTTATTGAAAGCTTCTCAAGAATTGTTGCACCCTTGACGTCGTTAACACGTAAGAACATTAAGTTTAATTGGGGGCCTAAGCAGCAAGAATCTTTTGATATCTTGAAGCAGAAGTTAAGTAACGCACCAGTGCTAACTCTACCTGAAGGCACTGAAGAATTTGTGGTGTATTGTGATGCATCACACACCGGAATGGGTTGTGTATTAATGCAAAAGGGCAAGGTCATAGCCTACGCTTCACGTCAACTAAAGGTGCACGAGAAGAATTACACCACCCATGACCTGGAGTTGGGTGCCGTTGTATTTGCACTAAAGCTTTGGAGGCATTATTTGTATGGGACGAAGTGTGTAATCTATTCCGACCATAAGAGCCTTCAACACCTGTTCAATCAGAAGGATTTGAACATGAGGCAACGACGATGGATGGAAACCTTGAACGATTATGATTGTGAAATAAGGTACCATCCAGGCAAGGCCAATGTAGTCGCAGATGCTTTGAGCAGGAAGGAAAGGGTGAAGCCGATAAGGATCAATGCCAAGAGCATTGAAATCAAGAGCAGTTTGAATGAAAAGTTGTTAGCTGCACAGAAGGAAGCTGTGTTGGAAGCTAACTATCCTGAGGAGAAGTTAGGGTGACTGAAGAACAGTTGTCCTACGACAAAGACGGGATGTTGAGATTAAATGGACGAATATGGGTTCCTGTTTATGGAGGACTTCGTGACGTTATCCTCAAGGAAGCCCACAGTTCCAAGTATTCCGTCCATCCTGGAGCTGATAAGATGTACCAGGATTTAAAGGCGAATTATTGGTGGATAGGCTTGAAAAAGTCTATAGCTGCTTATGTAGCTAAATGCTTGACGTGTGCTAAAGTCAAAGCTGAACATCAGAAGCCGTCAGGTTTACTGCAACAGCCTGAAATTCCCACTTGGAAATGGGAAATGGTGACGATGGACTTCATCACCAAATTGCCTAAGACGCCGAAGGGAAATGATACTATATGGGTCATAGTTGATAGACTGACTAAGTCAGCACATTTCCTGCCCATTAGAGAGACCTTCAGCTCTGACATGCTAGCCCAACTGTACGTAGATAAGATTGTGGCCTTGCATGGCGTACCAGTATCTATTATCTCAGATCGGGATACTAGATACACATCTCATTTCTGGAAGAGTTTCCAACAGTCTCTGGGCACTCAATTGAATTTTAGTACGGCTTACCATCCTCAGACGGATGGACAGAGTGAGCGTACCATTCAGACGTTGGAAGACATGCTGCGTGCATGTGTAATTGATCTAGGAGGAAGTTGGGACAGGCATTTACCGTTGGTCGAGTTCTCCTACAATAATAGCTACCATACTAGCATTAAGGCTGCGCCTTTTGAGGCACTATATGGTAGAAAGTGCAGAACGCCCATTTGCTGGGCAGAAGTGGGAGATACGCAATTATCAGGTCCTGACTTAGTCTTCGAGACAACGGACAAGATTGTCCAAATTCGCGACCGCCTGAAAGCTGCTCGAGACAGGCAAAAGAGCTATGCGGATGGAAGGCGAAAACCTATCAAGTTTGAGGTTGGCGATAAAGTTTTGCTCAAAGTATCACCTTGGAAAGGGGTGATGCAATTTGGCAAGAAAGGTAAGTTAAGCCCAAGGTATATAGGACCATTCGAGATCATCGAATGTGTAGGGTCAGTGGCTTATAAGTTAAACTTACCTGAGGAGCTCGATGGTATTCATAATGTATTCCACGTCTGCAATCTGAAGAAATGTCTAGCTGACGAGTCGCTAGTCATACCACACACGGATGTGCATATAGGCGAGAGCTTAAAATTTGTGGAAAAACCTGTATCGATTGAAGATCGACAGGTGAAAAAGCTTCGAAGGAAGCTTGTACCTATTGTCAAGGTAAAGTGGGATGCTCGTAGAGGTCCTGAATATACATGGGAGTTAGAGTCCAAAATGCAGGAAAAATACCCTCATTTGTTTCCTTAAATCTCAAGGTCGAGATTTCTTTTAAGGGGGTGAGGATGTAACACCTCGAAAATTCCTGTCTAATAAAATAAAGACACGTGTCACGAGGAACGAACGTGTCAGGGAAACCGGATTAAATATAAAGATGTATGGTAGGATTTTTAAATGCAAGGGCGTCATGTTATTTCAAAATACCTCTGAACAACCCAAGGGCGACATGTTATTAAAATACCTCTGAGCGACCCAAATTTATAAATCCCAAGATCCTTAAATCGTTTGATAAACATCTTATATATATGTATTAACCGGTCGTTTCTAAAGTTCCATCTTTTATATGGAAATTTGGATTATTGGGAATGTTGTTACTAAAATGCTGAATAAAATTCTTGTGTAAAAGAAATTAATAATAGTTAACTAACATGACCAACTCTTGTGAGAATCCAAGACTTAGAAATATCCGTACTTTAAAAGATCACAAGATGCCAAGGTTGTAGAAACATGTAAGGGACATACAAGCATGCAATGGCTGAGCCACTAGGTCCCACAACTGGGAAAGTTAGCATGTAATTCGGAATCCATGAGGTTGCATGGTCAAGACTTGAAGTTTGTGAAATTTTTATTTTCTGATCACCGGTTACGGACCGCAAGGCCCTAGTCTTACGGTCCGTAAGGAGGGTACCTGGGCGATTTCAGCAAGGGTCGGTTACGGACCGTAACTGTTTCAGCATACGGTCCGCAAGAGGGGCTTACGGACCGCAAGGCCTTAAGCTTACGGTCCGTAAGGCAGTCGCTGGCAGCAGAAAATGGACAGCTGCCTGTTCAGCCTGTTACACCGACTTAAATGAATGGTTTTCGAAACCAGGGACTTGCTAGGCAGTATATAGCATCATAGAGACACCTGGGATGATCTTGTAACCACTCTAGACTATCTTAGCATCATCTTGGACCTCAAGGTTCATTATATAAGAGCTTGAAGTTGTGAACACTTTACATGCTCACTTGCAACTTTGGTTCAAGACTTCTCTGGAGCTTTTCTGGACAACATCAAGTTCTCATTAAATCCCTAATCCTTCTTAGGACTCTTGTAAGTGTACTTAACCCCCTCTAATTACTTTTAGCTTAGTTATTTAGCTAAAAGTCAAACCATCGTAATTAAGGTTTGACTTTGGGATTAGTCTATAATTACTCACTAATATCCCGAATTAAAAATACCTATAAGTAGGTAATTATGTGGTTAACAAACCCTCAAAAGGGTATTTCCAGAATCCCACTCTAACTATGCTAATTGTCGAGTCAAAGCTTATTATAAAAAGTCAACAGAAAGGTTATTTGCGAATTAATGCATAATTAGCAATGTAGGTTACATTCAATCTGTTTGATCATTAAAATAACTTGGTAATTAATGTAAGAACATGTTCCAACATGTTCAACTCGACAATTTTCAGTTTAGGCTCGGTTTGGAACCGAAAGTCGCAAAGTTTGACTTCTGCTTTGACTTTCAGTTCTGACCCATTTAAGCCAAGATTAGGATTGCCTTAGAACTTCTTTTGAACCTATTTACATGTTAGTATAACTCTCTGAGATTATACAACTTGGTTCATTAGATATCCTATTCACATACATGTTTCCGTTAATCGCTTATATGTTGACCATTATGCCCATTTGACCTTAAAACGTGATTTTTGAAAATGTAAAAGGGTAAGCACCTTAGCTACTGATTTATAAACTTGCAACCAAAATTTGAAGTCAGTTTGAGGTCTAGATTAAGAGTTATGCTCAATAGCGTAATTAAGAGCTTCTTTGATAATTAAATAGCGTAAATTATCTATAGCCTATCAAAACCCAAATTTTTATAAAAACCTTTTACCCACTGTTATAAAATTATATTTTGGGATTTTTGGTGATTTTTATTTATTTTTAGGCTGAGCATAACTTAGTGTTCTAAGATTAATTCGGTTTATGCCGGTTTTGCCCTTTTTAGCCATAAAATGAGTTTTACAAATCCTTTTGACCTCAAACCAATTTCTACTGATTTGTTATGATAAATAAATTATTTTGAGCCTTCTGGAATTTTAAAAATATCAGCTTTTTACAGAAAACCCGGAAATGGCTCCAAATCGCTTTTTAGGCATTTTTAACACATAAGTGTGCACTAGAACCTTATTAAGCTTAAGGGGTTGAACCTACTGATGTAATTAGGGAAATTTGATATTTTTAAACAATAGGCAAATGTTTTGAACTCAGAATTCCAGAATTGATCTTTTAGGCACATGTAAAATTACCAAAATGCCCCTACGGTGCATAGTAAGGTTAAAGATAATAAATTTCACATAAATTTGATACCCTACTATTATAACTTAGTAAATTAAGTATATTTACTAATATATTCAGACCTGTAACTCAGGTTATCATTTTAACCTTTTTACACCTTATAAAATGACCAAAACGCCCTTATGAGGCATAGGTTTGGTTTAAAATCATTTGGGGCATAATGGAAGGTATCATTCTGATATCACAACATATTTTGAGCATATTGACTTCAGAAACTCGTATTTGACTCTTATGGTTACTCGTTACGCATTATATGCGTTCGGATCGGCTTATGTGACTAGTTTGGCCATTTTAGCCGAAACGGGTCAAACCATATCTTTTTGGTCTCAAAATCCAGAATGTGATTATGTTACCCATATAAAACAAGTGTGCAAGCTTGTTGGGACAAAACCACAATCTAAAACGGTCTTCGCCTTATTGAGCGTTTAAAACCGTAATCTTTATATATAACTAACCGGTCTAAGCTTAAGACCCATTGGGATTCTAATAGGTTATTAAAACCTTAATTTCCAGATCTAGGAGCCCAGTAAAAGCTACGTGCACTCGTTATATTTGGTTTATACTTTGCTCAGGTAAATACGTTTAACTTATTTTCCCTATACGGGCTTGGGGTACGGTATATAAAATACCGCTTGGTCGGGGAATTGACCTTAACCGGTCTTGGTTATGCGCAGTCAAATTAACCCGTTTGAAAATGTTGTTTTGTTTGTTTAACGCCTTTGGGGGCTTAATGACCATGTCCCGGATATCCTTGGCATCATTCAAAGAATGGCCACGACCTTAGCACTCGGGTGTAGGCGTACACCCGTAGTGTTGTACAACAGGTATAATCGTCGGTACGAGAGAAGTCTCGCGGCGGAATTATATTAAGTGGTGTGTCTATTAATCTTTAACCCGGCATGACCCGGGCTACCGAACGCAGAACGAACATGTAATTCTTTTACAAGATTATTAAGCAAATAATTACCCCAAGTTATAAAAAGTTTTATGCCACGAGTATTTAAATCAATTTTAAACATTTTCAAAATGAGTCAGTTAAATTGTATTTACCAGTGTAAACTGATGTATTTTCCAAAAAGACTAAGTGCAGGTACTACGCGTAATAGGCTGGTCACTCCTTAGGCATCCATAGAAGTCTCGCAAGCTTAGGATGCTTGAAGTCTGTTGAAATGAAGTTTCCTGTTTATTTGATTCTGCCTGTGGATTTTATTTCGACATTTTGTGATACTCGAATATTACAATAATTTAAGTTGAAATGAATCTATCTTTGCTTCCGCTGTGCATTATAATTTGTGTTGTTTGACTATGATGATATCAACTACGTCACGTTAATCCCCCACCGGGCCCACCGGTGACACGTGGAAATTAGGGGTGTGACATTTGGGTTCCTCTGGTTCAATGTACAACCCATCTTCTATACCTTTCTTTCTCAACTTGATTTTCTCCCCCTTTTTGGCATTATCTGCCAGGGGTGCATCCATGAAGAAGATGGTAGATGGAGCTTTTTCACTCTGGGCAGTCTTTTGGATGCTAGCCTTTATAGCTTTGATATCTGCTTGAGTGTCTTTGAATCTTGATTCCACCATGTTGGTCAGCATTTGTACTTGAAGAGCATGCTTTTTATCAGCCATTTGTTGCTATTTTTCAAGCATTGGTTAGAAGATGTTCCATAGCTCATTTGCAGCAAATGCTTGTGGAGCAGATGCTTGAGCAGGAGGAACAGTTGATTGGGCTTTTTGAGCTTCTAACAGCTGCTACACCATATCTTTTATCTCGACGACAGAAGATTCCAAGTTTTCAACTCTGGCCGTCAATTCATTATATTTTGAATCATCACCTGAATTAACAGGATCATCTGAATCCCCACCAGTGGTGGTTGTATCAATGTGTGACTTAGGAACAGAGTCCCAAAAATCATCCATTGATGCCCCTTTTTCTTGGTACTGGGGACTTCTTTCTTCAGCACTTGATAAACCTTTGATGGTACCAGTGTTTAAAGTTAACACACTGGTGGTTACCAAAGTTGCCATGGAAGAAATTGCCTTCAAGGGAGTCTTATTGATGTAACAACTGTCCAACTGAAGATCTGTTGATCCATCAGTTGTAGTTGCTGCTCCACTTTAACTACCTCCGAGAGTTACTTGTAACTCAGGGGGTGTAACCTCCTCAACTGTTGCTGGGGTAGCAGAGATATGAGCATCAGACCCAGTCACTTGTAGAGGTATACTCTCAGTAATGGGTGATAGAGAGGAACTGGTTTGTGTCTGTGCCATATCAACAGCATGCAACAGGGGTATTATTGATTGTGGCAATATGATTGGTGAGGGTATGGGTGTTGAAAGAGACATGTCCTTGGGATCAGGACTGTGGAAGATAGATCCGAGTGGATCTAGAGCTTCATATTGTGGTGACCCTGTGCTTACAACCTGATCCTTTTGTGAGGATGCAGGAGGAGTTTGAGGCTGGGGTTGAGATCTTTCTACCAACTGCTGTGAGGAAGTAGCAGCAGTGGTTTTTGGTTGACTTTTGTGCTGTCACTGGCAATTGCTCTGGGACCTCATCTTCCAGAGTTGCCTTTGTTTTGGTTTTGGTGGGTTTTCTGGGTGTTTTTCTTTTGGTCTTTTTGGTGGTGGCAGGTGTGGGTTTCAAAGCAGTGGGTGTGCTGCTTTGATCACCTGGAGCAGTGGGCTCAGCAGAGGTTGCCTGAGGATCAGTGGCAGTTTCTAAAACCTGCTCAGGCATTTTTGTTTTTAATTTTATTGGTGCCATCATTCTTGAAAATGTTTCTATTGTTAAACCATTTATTTTGAAACAGACACCTTGTTTGGGTAATTCTGCATCTTTCTCTACAAATTTTTGTTCAAAATAGTAGCTTAGAAATCTTGGAAAGAGCAGAAATGCCTTATTATCAACGTTCTTTACCAAATCATCAAAAATTTCCTGGGAGTAATTATAGTTTTTATCGTTTAAAATTGCATACCCCAGGCGTTGGATTTTTGTTGGTATCTCATTAAAAGACGTTGTTTTATTAGAAACACACATGAGTAGTGTGTGGAATAAAAATCTGGGTGCAGAAGGGAAGTAACCCTTTTGTAGGGTATCCCTATTTGGTTGTTCTGCATAGCCCCTGTTCATGAAATCATTTATCAACTCGTCTTTACTAAATGAGGTTTTTCCATTCAAATCTTCGAGTTTAAAGATTTCAGAGATGGATTTTGGAGAGATTTGTACCTTCTTACCCTGTATCGAGAAGTTGATGGCGGCGATGATATCTCCTTGTTTTTCAAGGGTGGCATTTTTCCAGAACTCTCTCTAGGTATCAAGGTAAATGGGAGCGTCTGCTGTTATCAAAGTTTTGTACTTTGATGCAGAAAGGATGTCAAGGATGGAGTCGAAGGTGTGGTTATCGGTAGGTTTTGTGAATATACCTACATAGTTGTGTGGAGATTTGTAGCGAATCTCCGGTGTTTCAGCGGCCATTTGAGTGGCATTTGCTGTTGTGGAAGAAGATGATGGTTTTGATTTTGTATTCGATTTTGGTTTCGTCATTTTGGATGAGGAAGATCGAAGAAGATTTTTGGAGTTATGAGAGGGAAACTGCTATGAGAAGAGAACTTTTGGAATTTAATTCGACAGTAAAACCCTGTTTTGGTGTTTAGGGCAGAGTTTTATTTAGGAGGAAAAAGGTGAATGTTGATGTGAGAGCGGTTATAATGATCTGACGGCTAAAAGCTGACCATGTGCCAACCCCTGATGAAATGGTAAATAATGGAGGACAGTTGTTTTGACAACTACTGATGGAACAATCAGCAGTAGTTACAACTGTAATGAAATGAAACAGTGGATGTATCAGTGGATGAAAAAAAGATTTTAAACATCAGTGTTTTGTAGAAGCAGAGGTTGACTCTTAGCAGTGGACAGGCTTTAGAGAACAGATGTTGAGGCACAACAGCATTTTAAGAACAACAGTGGTAAAAAAAATTGTTTCAACAACTGATAGTGCAGCAGTGTTTCAACTTTTGACAAACAATGTTAGCATCTGCTTGTTCAGATGTAGAACTTGATTTTGCTTTGTGAAAGCACAGTATCTTGTCTATCATCTGTTGAGCACTTGAGATGCTATTCTTAACAAAATACATTTTAGATGTAGATTATCAATATTAAATTGCCAGCAGTTATCTACAGGAATTTTGTTCAAGGTTTTGCCAAATGTCAATTATTTAGACAATGGTTTAGCATCCCAGATGATGCAAACTTTTCTACTAGACCTACTCATTTTGTGTTCTAATTACTTGAACTAGAACATGAGTGTCTAGTAGTTCAAAATCAATTTGCAATCAATTTTTGATCAGTGAAAACCAAACTTGAGTTTAACATGACCTTGATATGAGTGTCATTTCCTTTTGATCAGTTTTAAGGATAGTAATTTCACAAAAAAATAAGGAAATTACATCCTGACCAGAGATGAACTTTTACTATCAAAAATGAGTAAAAGTACAAAATATATTTTATAAAAAGTAAAACATATCTGGTTTTATTTAGAGACAAACACTCTAAGAAAAATTTAAAGGAAATTTTGAAAAATAAAAGGATCTGACAGCTAATCAATTAAGTTCATGATCATATCATTCTCAAGTTATTTTGACCATAGTTTGGGGTCATTTTCTTGACAATTGATTGTAAATCCTACTTTTAAAAGCTATCACTGGTGATGCCATTGTTACCTGAACAATTTCTCCATTGATGAATGCACACAGTTGTATGAATTCATTGTTTTACCCAACTGTAACCTCAAGAGTGTTTTATGCTTATACTCTTTTCTTTTCATTTCAAAAGTTTTGAGATAGCTACACTTCGAGATTTGTTCATTTTCCTATTCCCTCTTTACCCCCTTTTATTCACATGTTCAGAAATACTCACTAGGAGATTATATTTTGAACATACTTTGTCCAATATCACTTTTGAAGTAATGTTTTGGGAAACCTGACCATTTTTGAGCATGGTTTATTTCAGATCTCACATTACTTATGATTAGGACAATTTTGACACCTTATTTTCTCAATGTGTTTTGGACACGGTTGATTTGGTCCTTTTGAAGGTTTTCAACCTGCCTTTGAGCACATGAGAGATTTTGACAAAACATCACAAATATCAAAACAACAATTGAAATCAATTTTGGAAGGAATCGAACTAACCCATAATTTACCAGATACTTTACAAATCTGAAAACTATGAGTTACATGTGCATGATAACACTTGTTGTGTGAGATTTGTGTGTAATATGACATCTTGGTTGATATACAGAGTTTCTGAATAATCATTTTGATCATGATTCACTCGTTACTCTGTTTTTCAACTGAATACAACCATCCCTTAGTATCAATGAATTTTTGAGCTGAACTGTTATGTCAAATTGATTGTTAGATCGAATTTGACTGTCCGAGCTGTGATACCAATTGTTAGGATCTGAGGCTTTCTTGATTGTGTTTGTTTGCATAAAATGAACATTCAAAACATATGTGATGATGTATGTGCAGCGGAAATGAGAAGCAAACTTTGTAAACACAATCAAAAGAGAATATAGTTTGATAAACAATTGCTTCACATTAAGTCAAATGATTACAATACAAAGCAAATGATTACAGCAAGCTTACAGACTAAACTCCCCCTCAGCCTGATACTCCAGAGTTGGTTGCACAAGATGAAAGGATTGAATTGAGGAGGAGAACTCACTCAAAATGAATCAAATGTAACAGTACAGAGTACCGCTCCATTTATAGGCAAACCAAACTACTGATGCACCTCAGCTGACGTCACCATGATAGTGACATCTAACGACCTAACAAACTACAAACACTGTTCTATACAAACTACTGATATACAACATCTGATAATCAACATAATACATACTAGAGATAACTACTGCTTCACGTTCCACTGTTATAGCCTAAGCACTGATTACTTGAACATCAGTGCTTTCTTCAGAAGGTGATCAGTCTTTGAATGAACAATGCTTGAGTCTTCAGCAGTACTTAGAACACAGCAGTAGATAGAGCAACAGAGTTTGTCTTCAGCAGTCTTTGGAGTATCATCAGAGTTTGGTTTATCAGTTGTTGTAGTTGAGCAGTACTTAAGGTCCATCAACTGTTAGAAAACCACTGTCAAGGGGAGAGCAAAGTGTAAGCAGCTGCTTATTGATAGTCCACTGATGTGATCCGGTTTTGGCTTTACATTATCTGTTCCTCTGGTAGGGTTCAATCCCAACATCGAGCTAGGCTCACTTTCTAACCAAATAAGCATTAAAAGAGACATCTTTGGAAGACTTGTAAAGAAACGAATAAAATCCTTCCCGTATGCCTCTAATTCGTTTATAGCTCTAGATGCTAGTCCTCTTGCTTAAATTCATTTATGTGTTGAGTGTAGATACACGTGAAAAAAAAAAGATAGAGAAGATGAAGAACGTGATGGTGGAATGGGCAGGGGGGAGACCTATGGTTTTAAGAAGGTGTAAATATGAGGTGTCTTTTTAATTTTTATGTGTTTGCTTGTCATCCTACTGGGTTTCTAATTAAAGCTTTTATTTCTTCAACTTGATTTTTAATTGTTATTTCATCTATATCTGTTTTTTGTTACTTAGATATATAGATTTATATATGTGTTAGAACTCCATCCAATAGCATGTATCAATCATCACACTTTTACTTTTATTAGAAATGAGTTTGTTGCATTCTCTAGTTAGAGTTTGTTAGGTAGTTAGAAATCCTCTTGTTTGTATTAATAACCTTTTCAAAAATCAATATACAAATATTTATCTTGTAATTTAGATTGTTTTTCAACTTCTACGGTATAAAAAGTCATAAAGTTTATCTTTTGTTGCTTTTTTTGTAATGGGGTATATGTGCTTGGTTATCTGTCGTGTACGTTGAACGTTATTATAACTTGTAATTAAGTACCTATGGTAGTATGGCATGTCACATTCTTTTTCGAAGAATATATTATATGTGATCGTTGGATCCATGTATAAGATCCCATATCAATCAAGTCTGTCTTTCAAAACGTACGTGTTTAAAAATTGTACAAACTTTATCGAACTAAGCCGGCTTTTGGACTGGTTTAAGATCCAAATAGCTTGGTTTTCACGGTTTAACAATTCAGCCCAATATAGAACTCGGAACCACATGGTCATCTAACCAAATCATTAGGGCTGTAAACGAACCGAACATTCAGCGAACAGTTCGTGAACTGTTCGGCGGGAAGTTCGTTTATGTTCGTTCGTTTAGTAAATGAACGAACACGAACAAAAAATTTCGTTCATCAAGTTAAACGAACGAACATGAACAGAGGTTGCATTCGTTCGTTTATGTTCGTGAACGTTCGGTAATGTGTTCGTTTATGTTCGTGAGCGTTCAGTAATGAGGTCATTTATGTTTGCTCGTTAATATTTATTTGTGTTAGTTCGTTTAAAGGTTTTTGTATGTTGTATTTTGTTTTATTATTTCTAGTTTTTAAAATTTTGAAACCCTAGTTATCTTATATGCCTCTCACAACATCCTTTATTTCACTATTTCAATTTTAGGTTGTGTTAAAGCTTGACGAACTCTTAATTTTGTGTTTATCATGTTTTTGATAATCACGCCAACTGTGTCCGGATAATTATGTTAAGTGCTTATTTATTTTTTGTGGATTCTTCGTAATGTTTGTGATGAAAATGTAGATTTTATTCTAAAATGAATATTGTGTTCATAAACGTCGTTTGTGTTCATTTATGTTCATGAACATTAGTTCATTAGCATATGGTAAGTGTTCGTGAACAGTTCACGAACATGTTCGTTTCCTTAATGAACGAACACGAACAAAAAATCTCGTTCGGTAAGCATTCGTGAACAGTTCATGAACAAGCTTGTTCCTTAACGAACGAACACGAACAAGGCCATGTTCGTGTTCGTTCGGTTCGTTTACAGCCCTATAAATCATCATCATCACACTCAGTAAATCTCACGAATAGCCTTAGTTCTACCGCAGGTGTATCCGGATCGTAAACCATTGATTAACAACGCTCTAGATGCATGCTCACACCTTTGAAAGCATTGTTGAAAACCATTCAAAGAAGTTTGACAATTCTTTTAGTAACAAATAATATAAAAAATAATACTAGTATACAAACAATTATCCAAATTCAACCACAAAGATCTAAATTTATGCTTGTTTCTTCATGAAATTTTCAAAGCATCATAGCTTTAAACTCATCAAAGTTAAGCACCCCATCACCATTAATATCAAACTGCCTAATCATACCAACACACTCATCAACACTTGTCGACTCACCGAGTCGACTCAGCATCCGCTTCAAACTCTTTGGAGTGATGCAATCAGTTCCATCCATTTCATACATTCTAAAAGCCTTTTTCAAATCGTCAAGTTTCTCATCTTCCTTGTCACTTTCCACCAAACTAATAAAATCCTCAAATCCTAACTGTCCTTCACTTCCGTATATCGATTCCATCACAACTTGTACTTCTTCGATTAAAATTTCGTCGTGGTGAATCAACCCGACGCAGCGTTGCAACTCAGACAGAGAGATGATGCCATTGTGGTCTGCATCGAAGTGATCGAATACGCGTTTGTAATCGCTTGATTTGTTCATGGTGGAATAATAATAAATTGATAAATGATGAGGATGAAATTGAAGAGTTGAGTATGATGTTTATATAGGCATATATGGATTGTACGCGTGATTGCACCTAACTTTGGATTGTGCATGTTGCATGTTCGAAGTTGATGCTGAAACGAAACGAAATTGAAGTTGTGGATGAAATTTTCTAGCAAATATTACACGGAGTTTATGGCACGGTGATGAAGCTGCATGGAAAGTGGCAAAGTGCATAAGAGTTAAGACCATGATAAACTTTATTTATTTTTTATTTTTTTGAGATTTTTAAATGAAAAATAATTTAAGAACTTTAAAACTGTGTTATTTATTAACAAATGCCGAACCTGAAAACCTAGCGGTCAGAGGCGGAACCAGAGGGGGGTCAAGAGGGTCCGTTGACCCTCCGTTCACTGGAACTTTTTGAATTTTTATTTATAAATTTTGAGTTTTTGAAGAACAAACTTAGAGATGGACCCTCTAATTTGAACCAGTATACAATATAAGCTTATGATGACCCCCTAACTAAATTGTTCTGGTTCCGCCACTGCTAGCGGTCACAAACAAACAACAAGATTATATAATTATAAATTTACACCAAAAACATTTTTAAAACTTCATCATGTAGATCCACTGAATTCTAAAAAAAATAAGGGGTTAATTGATAAATTAGGGGGTTAATTAGACTTTGGTTTTTTTATTAAATTTTTGTATATATTTAATCACAGTTTTAACAAAGTTTAATAAAAAATATCTTTTATTTTTTAAACAAAAAACATTTTAAAACTTTATTATGTAGACCCCCTGAATTCTCAGAAAAAACAAAGGGTTAATTGATAAATCAGGGGGTTAATTAAACTTTTGTTTTTTTACAAGTTTTTGTATTCTTAAGAAAAAATATTTTTAACTTTATCATGCTGACCCCATGAATTCTAAAAAAAAAAACAAGGGGTTACTTTATAAATCATGGGTTTAATTAAACTTTGTTTTTTTTTATAAATTTTTGTATACATTTGATCATAGTTTTAACAAAGTTTAATAAAAGAATTCTTTTATTTTTTAAACAAACAAAAACATTTTTAAAACTTTATCATGTAGACCCCCTAAATTCTCAAAAAAAACAAGAGGTTAAGTGATAAGTTAGGGGGTTTATACGTCCCGTATAGACCTCCTGATTTGTCAATTAACCCCTTGTTTTTTTTTTTTTTTTTTTTTTTGAGAATTCAGGAGGTCTATACGATCCGTGTATGCCTATACGACCCGTATAGGTTCGGTCAAATAGACAAAATCTAACACATCAATCTTTATTGGAAATTGAAAAAACAATATGACCCGTATAGGCCTATACAACTCGTATTGAAGGTGTCGATTTAAGGTTCAGGTGTGCCAATAATATATATACTACCCCTTTTTTCTGAGAGAGGAAGGAATAGAGGGACTTTATCAAACTTTTCAGAGGAATGATCGAGATTTTTGCCTAAAAAACACACTAACTTTTTAAGGGGATTATACTTTTTAAGATTTAGATGATAAAAAACCATAAATTTTGTTATTTTTGGTACATACTACTCCACCTTCTCAAACATTAGGGTATATGATGTGGGGCGGTAAAGTTGTTCGGCACTGATCGGTGACCACCGCCAACATTTATACCGATCACGTGTTACCGAATTGGTAGCCAAAATTGGTGAAGGTTCACCGAATCAGGGGAGAGGGAGGGAAGGAGAGAGAGAGATGGGTGTGTGGTGGGGTCCATTAGGTAAAACACCGTCAACTTTTTTTAGCATTAGATAAACAATTGACATGGCGTCATGTGATTGGGTGAATTGAGAGTTTAACTATTCCATTAGATAACCACTCCCTTCACCCTTAAAATTTAAGAAAAAACCACAAATTTTGTAATTTTCATGATTCGTCTCTACTTTTTTTGTCGGAAGTGAATTGTCTATCTATATATATTCACAATCTTAGAAAAAAAAACTCATCTCAATAAGAAAACCATTCTTGCAATATAACTAAATAGGTTAACTATTATTATTATACTTTTTAAAGAGAACTATAAATAAAAAAAAGTTATGTTTTTCAAGACTATAAAAGTTAGAGGCGTTCAATACAAAATCATATTTAAGTAGAAAATGTGAGAATCTTGCAAACATTTGTATAAGTGAGGAAAAGAGACTATTACAAAATTGTATTACCGATCACATGTAACAGTTGTAAATGTCTACATGGTTCTTTATAATCCCTCTAAAACCTTATACATTAATTGTGTTCTATATTTGCAAATGAATTAATCACAAAGAAATGAAAGAATCAATAACTTCGTAAAATATTTACAAACAAATCATAAACCCATGAATTTTCAAAGCATCATAGCTTTAAACTCATCAAAGTTAAGCACTCCATCACCATTAAGATCAAACTGCCTAATCATACCAACACATTCATCAACGCTTGTCGACTCACCGAGTCGACTCAGCATCCGCTTCAAACTCTTTGGAGTGATGCAATCGGTTCCATCCATTTCATACATTCTGAAAGCCTTTTTCAAATCCTCAAGTTTCTCATCTTCCTTGTCACTTTCCACCAAACTAATAAAATCCTCAAATCCTAACTGTCCTTCACTTCCGTATAACGATTCCATCACAACCTGTACCTCTTCGATTGATATTTCGTCGTGGTGAATCAACCCGACGCAACGTTGCAACTCAGACGGAGAGATCATGCCATTGTGGTCTTCATCGAAGTGATCGAATACGCGTTTGTAACCGCTTGATTTGTTCATGGTGAAAGAATTGAATAACAATTTGATAAGTGATGATGATGAATTGAAGAGCTAAGAGTATGATGATGTTTATATAGGTATGGATTGTACGCGTGATTATACATAAGTTTGAATTATGCATGTTCGAAGTTGTTGCTGAAACAAAAGAAAACGAAATTGAAGTTGCGTGTGAAATTTTCTAGCAATTGTTACACGGAATATATGGCAAGCCAGGTGACGAAACTTCAATGAAATTGCCTCAGATGAAACTTTTGTTACAATGATGGTGACGTTTATGTTGTTAGATTTTTTAAATAAAATAAAGAATGAAAAAAAAAACGGAAGTGAATTTATATGGGTGACACTAAATATACCTTTGTACTAGTTATACCCCACTTTTCTCACATATTTACAGGTGAGACCCGCTACTTTTTCTCTTATAATGGGGCATAACTATTAAAGAGATGAGTACATTTAGATTAAGCCATTTTATGTGTAGTTTTAACAAATACAATTCCAAAATGAAATATTATTTTCTTAATTCAGTGAAATGTGAGCCGATTTATAAGACGTATTATGGTTCACCTCATCAATTGAATGAGGGCAGGGAACTTTATATATAATAAACATTACAACAATATTAGGGAAGTTAACAAAAATAAGAGATACATAAAATATTTACAAAGATTATCTAATACCCCCCTTCAATCGGAAAGGTGGCGGCCCAAGACGTAACATAGAACGAAACTTCTCAAAAAGAGGGCGCGGAAGACTCTTAGTGAAAATATCTGCCACCTGAAGATTGGTCGGAACAAACTTAGTATAGAGCTTCCCAGAATTAACAAGTTCCCTGATGAAGTGGTAGTCTAAGTCGATATGCTTTGCTCGCTTATGAGACACCGGATTTTGAGTCATAAATAAGGCACTTTTGTTATCACAAAGCAGCGTAGGTCTGTCGGGTGGTAATGCATGAAGCTCTTGCAGAAGATGAGTAATCCAGACAATCTCTGCAGCTGTGTTAGCCATGGCCCGATATTCTGATTCACAACTTGAACGAGAGACAGTGGGCTGTTTCTTTGCACTCCAGGACACCAAATTACCACCAAGAAAAATAGAGTAACCATATGTAGACCTTCTGGTTTCCAAGCAGCGAGCCCAATCAGCATCAGAATAACCAAGAATAGAACTAGTATGAGGCCGACTGTAGGTAAGACCAAAGGAAAGAGTACCTTTGACATAACGCAAGATGCGTTTAACAGCCTGAAAGTGATCAAGTGTGGGAGCATGAAGAAACTGAGACACTTGATTGACAGCATATGACAAGTCAGGACGAGTGATCGTCAAGTACTGTAAGGCACCTACCAAGGATCGATAGGAAGTAGGATCGGAGCATGGTGTGCCGTCAGTGGTAAACGACTCATGAGAGACCAAGGGTGTGCTAACCGGTTTGGCATCTAAAAGATCAGCACGTTGAAGAATATCTTGTGCATATTTGGATTGAGTGAGGAATAAACCAGTGTCAGTATACGCAACCTCAAGACCCAAAAAATAATTTAGATCACCCAGATCTTTGATGGCAAACTCATGATTGAGACGAGAAATAAACGTATGAATAGCATCTTCATTATTGCCTGTAAGAATCAAATCATCAACGTAGACAAGCAAGTACATAAGACACTGACCTCGTTTAAAAATAAACAAGGAGGTATCGGCCCTGCTACAGATAAAGCCATAGGATATCAAGAAACTGCTGAGTCGTTGAAACCAAGCTCGCGGAGCCTGTTTAAGACCATACAAGGCCTTAGAAAGACGACATACATGATTGGGAAAGCGTTCATCCGTAAAGCCTGGTGGTTGCTCCATAAAAACCGTTTCACTCAGATTGCCATTTAAGAAGGCGTTTTTAACATCCAACTGATGCAGTTTCCAAGAATTCAAAACTGCCAGAGATAAAACAATACGAACAGTAGACGCCTTAACCACAGGACTGAAGGTATGAGAATAATCCAAACCAGGAATCTGAGTATAACCTTGTGCCACTAACCGAGCCTTATACCGTTCGATAGAGCCATCGGAATGGTATTTAATACGATAAACCCATTTGGAACCAACAACATTAGCAGATGATGGACGAGGCACAAGAGTCCAAGTCCGATTCTGATGAAGGGCATCTAATTCTTCATGCATAGCTGCCATCCACTTAGGATCTTTGGCAGCAGATTTAAACCCACGTGGTTCTTTTGCGGAAGAGAGAGCAGCGTGAAGAGCATGAGTAGTAAGAGAAGCCAAATCGGCTCGATGCTTAGGTTTAAAAATACCTGCTTTAGAGCGAGTTTGCATGGGATGAGAAGACTGAGGAGCATCAGCGATAGTAGGAGCAAGTGGAACTGATGAAGAAGGAGCGACAATAGGAGCTGAGTTGGCTGATGACTGAGCCGAGGTAACATGATCAGACGAAGAAGGAGATGAAGCCGAATCCGATGGAGATTGGGCCGTATCCGAAGAAGAGTGAGCCGAATCTGAAGAAGTGTGGGCCGAAGGAGTCTGAGTCGTAGATGACGGATTTGTATCAGAAGTGTGCTGAACCGAGTCTTGAGGAATCGGATGATGAGCCATAAGTGGCTCATGCAAGCAGCAGGTGGGTACAACATCCGAGCTCGGAACCGCAGAAACATGCTCGGTAGGAGAAGAATCAACAAAATAAGAAGATTCTTCAAGAAAACTTGTAAGAGGTAGTGATGATAGGGCGGTGGAGCTAGAGGTTCCCTGAAAAGGAAAGACAGACTCGTTGAAACGTGCATGGCGAGAAATAAAAATCCGCGAAGTAGATGGATCAAGGCACCGATATCCTTTATGTTGAGTGCTATAACCAATAAATACACAAGCAAGACTACGCGGCTCAAGCTTGTGCTTCGTGTAGTCACGAAGATAAGGAAAAACTTGACAACCATAAGTTCGAAAATTAGAATATTGAGGATGATCATGAAACAGCAATTGATACGGAGACTTGTCACCCAACAGAGGAGTAGGCAGACGATTAATAATATATGCTGCAGAAGTAAAAGCATCCACCCAATAAGTAGCAGGAATATGAGCATTAAATAGCATAGCCAAACCGGTTTCAACAATATGACGATGTTTCCGTTCTGCACGTCCGTTTTGTTGAGGCGTATACGGACATGAAAGACGGTGAAAGGTGCCGTTCTCCTCAAGAATTTTTCGAACTGTATGATTGACAAACTCAGTACCACCATCACTTTGAAATACTTTCACCTTTCTTGAACATTGGGTTTGAACAAGACGGAGAAACACAGGTAAAACTGTGTAGAATCCTGTTTTCGTTTTCAAAGGATATAACCATGTAAACCTGGAATAATCATCAATAAAAGCAACATAGTAACGAAACCCATCTTTAGAACACACAGGTGAAGGACCCCACAAATCACAATGTATTAAATCCAAAGGGTGAGAAGCACGTTTTAAATTCAAATCAAAAGATAAACGCTGTCCTTTAGCAAGTTGACAAGGAGTACATATAGTCGGTTTAGGTAACAAAGAAGTAACAGATAAAACCCCTAACTTATTCAAAAGAGAAATAATATTAAAAGAAACATGTCCTAAGCGAGCATGCCACAACTCGTAGGAGGCTTTATTGGAACTTCTTGTGGTAGCAACAAAAGCTTGTGGAGAATTCTTCAGCACATATAATCCATCAACACATGATCCTTCAGCGAGAACCTGCTTGCTTAGCCGATCCTGAATATGAAAATAAGTATCGGAAAATAAAACATCAACTGGATGATCTTTGGTTAACCGACTAATAGATAAAAGTTTCTTAGTGAGACCAGGAACAACAAGAACGTTACGTAGTTTAAGATTGTTAGCAATAGTAGATGTTCCTGTATGAGAAATAGACAACGTCTTACCATCACCAAAAACGACACGATGATTACCTTTATAAGGGGTCGGGTTTTGAACCGAATCAGTGGGTGGGACCATATAGTCTGTGGATCCAGAGTCCGCACCCCAATCCGGAGAATCCTCAGTCACATGACATCTAGCATGAAAAGCCTTTGCAAGAGATTCATCAGTTGAAGCATTAGAGGCGAAGGTAGCAAGTTGTGGACAAACATTAGCATAATGACCATTTGTACGACACAATTGGCAGTGTGGGGTTCGACGGCTTTGACTAGTATTGGAACCGCGACCACGACCGGCTGAATAACCACGGCCACGAGAGGAGCCACGGCCCCGCCCGCGGGTTTGTTGCGCTGTGAAGGCAACGGGTGGTGTATCACCACCGTGCACAGACTGAAGAAATAACTCCTGACTTTCGGTTTGAGCCACAAGATCCCGAAAGCTTAAGGTTTTGCCAGAAGTACGTATCGCAGTGGAGTAGACTTCAAAAGATGGACCAAGGCCACAGAGATACCAGTGAAGCCGATCCATCTCAGAGACCGGATGGCCGATAGCTGCAAGCTGATCACAAAGGGATTTAAACTTGCGAGAATAATCAGAAACAGAGGATGTACCTTTCTTGAGAAGACGCAGAGAATCACGTAAAGAATGTATGCGTTCAACGGACGCATTACTGTAGGCATGCTCTAGGGCAGTCCAGATATCTTGAGCAGTTTTGAGGCCAAGAACTTCAGCAGCCGCTTCCTCGGTGAGGGAAGATTTGATAAATAAAACAGCCTTCTGATCATTATCGGACCAAGTAACAGCATCTGGGTTGGGGACAGACTTTTCGGAGACTGTAATGGTCGCCGAAGGTGGAGTAGCCGAACCAGAAACATGGTCGGACAGCTTGTGAAGGGATAAAACCAGGAGCATTTGCTCGCGCCAGACAAGGTAATTGCTGGAAGAGAGTTTCATATGCATCATATGTGAGAAAGCATGCATAGAGAAAGGGGTTTCGGAAGAGGAGGAGGAACCAGCCATGGAGGGCGATGGTCCCAGAATCGGAACAGAAAAAGAACGAGGAAGAAGGGGGACGGCAAAGAAATTAGGGTTTAGAGAATGGCTGATACCATATAAGACGTATTATGGTTCACCTCATCAATTGAATGAGGGCAGGGAACTTTATATATAATAAACATTACAACAATATTAGGGAAGTTAACAAAAATAAGAGATACATAAAATATTTACAAAGATTATCTAATACGATTACTTCATAGTTATTATGTTTGATTGCCAAGTTTTTATCAACAACCTCTTAGAAGCTTCACAAGTGGACACTCCAACGATCAAATCAGTATACATATACAGATATGTAAGTTGTGCGTAGAGATGGAAAAATGTTATTAGAGGCTTCTAGAGATGGTAGGTTTCGGCCAGCTGGCATGTTAAAAGGGGTGTAAAAGACTTCCGTGAACTATTCGTGATCGTCTTTATTGAGAGCCTGAATCGAGTCGAGCTTAAACGAGATCAAACCAACCAGTAAACGTGTTTTATAAACGAAATTGAATCCGAGCTTCCTAAATTGTACTTGGCCAGGCTTGCGAGCCTAAACGAGTCCAGTATATAAAAACGTATAACTATATATGTATATAAATGAATAAATAAATAAATAACAAAAGATTCGAGAATGAAGCAAGCTCGAGTCTTGGGTATAGAGCTTGAGCTAAGTTTTGTTAAGTTAAACGAGAGAACTCAAGCTAAGGCATGGAAAGATAGGAGAGAGTTCAGTGTGGGTTGAGTCATTGAGTGCTTTCTCGAAGATAGTTATAGATTTAACCATATTGCGTCCGTATAAAGTGGGCCGAACCCACTAGTCTAGGCCTAGAATGAAAGTGAACCATTTACACCTAGAGCACCGCAGTCGGATACCTCCCACGTACCGACATAACAACACTCTCCGGAAGTGCCCCATAGAACCCCTCCCCCCCCCCCCCCCTCATCCTCTTACAAAAAACAACGATGTCCGTGGGGACGGACCCATATCTCCCCCCTCTCTTCAACATATATGGCGGCCCCCTTTTTTTTCCTCCACGTCAAAGTTTTTAAGGGTCGATGGACTCAATTAGATACGCTCTAGAAAATGTTTAATAATTCATGTACATTATTCGATAAAATAAAAACCAGAGAAATGAAGTAATAATATGTTAATATTATCAACCTGTGATAAGAAAAACTGTCACTACGTGCATTCTACATGGATCAATTACTACCACTTGAAAATCTTCTTTGAATAGAAAGATGAGAGAAACATATGACCCAGAATATTTAATTATACAACATACATGATGTCATATAATCAACTTGCAAGAATAGAACCAAAAGAAGTTACAACTGAACTCGGTCTTTCGTAAATTCTGTACCTCTTTTCGATAAAAAAAAATTAGAGAATTTTCAATCACCAAACATATACTTTTATTTTACATCAATAGAAAAGAAATTACATAATTACCAAAATCAACTAAACTTACTCATCCTTTTTAACAAAAACAAACATAGGTCAATGACATTTGGCTTATGTTCTAAGCTTTTCAAGACTCTCGGAGATTGTTTTCATTCGTGGTCGAATTTCCGGGTCTTGTTCGGTACACGCGAGAGCTAAGTGAAACACTGCTAACACTTCTTTTTTCGCGTGTACCTCTTGAAGCAACATTGGGTCCACCATATCCGATAATGGGGTTTCCTCCTTGAACGCCTTACGGACCCACTTAACTAGATCCGGGATCTCAGCCGAAGTCGAGGTTGTTGGAGATGAAAGCTCCGGTGACTTTCCCGTTAGCAATTCAAGTAAAACTAAACCAAAAGAATACACATCCCATTTTTGTGTAGGCTGGTTGGATGACACCCGGGCTTCGGGTGCTCGGTAGTTGTTGACTTTTTTGGTTTGCGTTGGTTGTAAGTACGAAAGCCCCCCGCCCATAAAGCCACCAGAGCACGACGTGTCATATCCTGTGATGTTAATAAGGCGGTTCAAACCAAAGTCAGATATGTACGGTTGATGCTCGTTATCTAGGAGAATGTTTGACGGTTTGATGTCTCCGTGAACAAATTTTCGAGGACTACATTCATGTAGATACGCTAAGCCTCTTGCGGTACCTTTGGTGATCTTTAGCCTCGTTGCCCACGTAAGCACCGTAGATGTTCGACCGCGTAGTGCTGATGCCAAATTACCATTCGAAATAAAATCACTAATAAGTAGTTTCTCATCAGGCGCCCAATAATAAGCTCGCAATTTCACTACATTCGGATGCTTCACCCTCCCGACCGCATGAACCTCCGCCACAAACTCTTTATACCGCTGCTCACCACCCTCGCCCAACCGCCTCACCGCCACCGGAATTCCATTCCCTAACACAACTTTATACACGATCCCCAACCCGCTCTTCCCCAACACATAAGCCGAAGCTCTCAACAACTCATCCAACTCGATACTAAACCCTTTATCAATAGCAACAAGTCCTCCCTCTTCGCCGCCACCGCCACTAACCGCGTCACCCTTCTCCGACTCCACCTCGGAATCCGTGTCCGGAAATCCACTCACACAAGGCAAGGAACATAATTTGGATTTTTGGTTCCCTCCAAATCTAACTTTACACACACAACTACAACCATTTAAATCTTTTTTCCTCCAATATAAATAAACAATAAATAATCCAATTAACGCCACTGCAAATGCATCCGCCACGGAAATCAACACAATCAACCCCGCCGTCAACCCCTTTTTCCGGCCATCATCTCCGGTCACCGGAAAACTCTTCGCCGGAAAATTCACCGACTTATTCCCACCGCATGTTTTCTGCAACGGTAACCCGCAAAGCGAAGGATTGTTTAAAAACGACGTTGGACCTTGATTCGTAAACGACCCCGTTTGTGGGATTTCTCCGGTGAAATTATTATGCCGGAGATCAAAACTAACGGTCAACGGTAAATCACCCAAAGATTCCGGCAGCTTCCCGCCAAAATTATTTGAAGAGATATTTAAAGTTTTGGATAGCGATTTCAATTGCCCGATATCGTACGGCAATGATCCGGTGAACGAATTCGAAGAGAGATCAAGTTGAACTAAATTGGCCAAATTGGGAAATATACCGGCCGGAATTTCGCCGGAGAATTTATTTCCGGCGAGAATTAGCCGTTGTAACTCCCGACAGTTTCCTAGAAACTTCTGAATGGTTCCAGAGAGAGAATTGTGCGATAAATCTATGTTTTGGAGACGAGGGGGGTTGCAAATGGTCGCCGGAAGTTCGCCGGAGAGATTGTTGCCGGAGAGGAAAACGCTGTGAAGCGATGTCGCATTGAAGATTTGGTCAGGAATCGGGCCGTGGAAGTTGTTGTTGTGGAGGTTGAGTCGCCGGAGATAGATTAAGTTGCCGAGTTCCGACGGAATGTATCCCCGGAGATTTTTTCCGGTGAGGGAAATTCCGACGACGGATGGGTCGGAGACGCCAGAAATGTTGGCGCACGTGACTCCGGTCCAGTGACACGGGGTGGTGTCGTTGTCGGTCCAGTCGGAAAGCGCGGTGGGGTCGGAGTCGACAACGGCGGATTTTAGAGAGAGGAGAGAGAGGCCATCGGAGGTGATGGCAAAAGCATGATTAAGAAAAAAGAAAATGATATAAAAAGTGATATAAAGGTTCAACATGGTGAGAGCTTGTAAAAGACAATTTTTAAGATTTTTTGTTGAAGTGTGTGATTGGGTATTATATGTGGTGGTGGTGGTGATGGTGGTGGTGGGTGGCGTGATGGTGGAGGAAGGTGGTGGTATTTATGAGAAATGGACAATGAGAAGTGAATGGGTTGGGTCCTACCCACATTGATTCCTAGAAGTAGAAGGAAAGCAATGTGATCTTTTCATTTGTTTTGTTTCTACTCATGAGTGTTTTTGTTTTTTTTAACAGTCAGTCACATGTTATAAGACATTATAGAGAAAGAGAACATATAGTTTTAAGGGAGTTGAAAACAAAAACATATAGTTTTAAGGGAGTTGAAAACAAAAACATATAATTTAAGACTACATGGTATGGTGATGGACCATCCTTGGAGGATGATCCGCCACGTAGGCGACACATCATAGTCCTCCCAAGGATGGATAATCCTCCAAAACTAGGGGGCATGGGAGGATGGTCCTAGTCATCATCCTCCACCACTTTTATATTTTTTTTACTTTTTTTAATCTTCAACTTTTTTAAACATTTAACAAATAAAGTAATAAATTATTTTCATTAATATTAAAAAACATTACATAAACTTAAAAAAAAATTAAACTTAAAAAAAATAAACTAAAAAAAACATAAAATGAAAAACCGAAAGTTAAAAAAAAAACATAAACTTAAAAACTTAAAAAAAATATCCTAACATACTAAAATAAGCTACTAGTCGTCGTCTTCCATGTGGTGGGCGGGTTCGTTTTCAGCGTTGTTCCAAATATGCTCCACCAAGTCCGCTTGTAGGTTGTGATGTGTGAACTCGTTACGTAGAGCGAAGGCGTTCAAATCTTGTTGTTCCTCACTAACTGGAACAGAATTTCCAGTAGACGCGTTTTCGTCGTAATCGCATATCGCTCTCCCTTCGTCTTCAATGATCATGTTATGAAGGATGATACAAGCGTACATAATGTGTCGTAACCTCCTTGGTGTTTGCGAACGTGCTGGAATAGAAATGATGTGCCATTTTTTTTGTAGAACACCAAAAGCTCGTTCAATATCTTTTCTTGCGCCCTCCTGAAACTTTGCAAATTTTTTCCTTTTGTCGTCGGTCGGGTGCGGGACAGTTTTAACAATTGTCGAGTACGTTGGGTATATCCCATCGCTAGGTAGTAACCTCGCCTGTACTCCACCCCTGAAACCGTAAAGCTTGTGTCTGGACCTGTACCCGCCACTACATCATCAAAAATCTGGGACTGGTATATGATGTTGAGGTCGTTGAGTGAACCGGGTAGACCAAAAAAAGCATGCCATATCCAGAGATCCTGTGACGCAACAGCCTCTAAAATGATAGTCGGATGTCCCTGATCTCCCCTAGTATACTGACCTTGCCATGCAACCGGGCAACTCTGCCACTGCCAGTGCATGCAATCAATGCTCCCGAGCATTCCTGGGAAACCATGTCTCTGTTCGTGTGCCTGATATAATTTTTGTACGTCGCTTGCGTTCGGTTTCCGCAGGTATCGCTTGCTATACAATTTGACAACCCATTGGCAAAACTTGTACAAACAACGACGTGCGGTTCTGTCAGACATCCTAATGTACTCGTCTAATGCATCTGGTGCGTAACCGTACGCAAGTTGGCGAATGGCCGATGTACATTTTTGTAAATTGCTGAACCCCCTTTGCCCTCTAGCATCGTTTCGCAATGTAAAAAACGGATCAGACTGTGCCATGTCGCCTGCAATACGTAAGAACAGTTGACGACTCATACGGAAACGACGTCGAAAAATCTCGGCTGGGTACACGGGTTCGTCGGCAAAATAATCGGCAACTAGTTTATCGTGGCCGGCTATAAATTTAGAACAAAAAAAAATGAAACTAATTAAAACATACATTTTAAAATCTACATAAAACAAAAGGAAAAAAAAAATTAAAATACCTTCTTGGTCTCGATTATATTTTGCTCGTCTGGTTAGCGGTTGGGACGACCCTTCAGCGGCCGACATGAACACTTGAGCCGCGTTCATAATCATGTTGTGCATAATAACATCCTCTTCCGAAGATGATGAATACCACTCGGACGAAGACGATGAAGACATTGATGAAATTGAGGAAATTGAAGAAACGGGTGAAGCCATGATAATTTTTTAGCGAGAAATGGTGTGGAAGCGGGTAAAAATTGATGCAAAATATGAGGACTTTTTATAAAAAGAGATGAGTGGTTTATAAAATGTGAGAGAGATGGGGTGGTAGTGGGTGAAAAGTGGTGAAAATAGGGGTTAAGGATGTGAGTATTTATAAAAATGGAAGTGAAATGGGTGTTTTTTTGAAATATAGCCGTTAGGTTTTTTTTTTTATTAATATTTCAAACGGTCAAAAGTGGGTGGGCCCACATAATTTGCTTCGTCTCCAACGTCCATTTTCAGACGGAGAGGACGGCGACGTATGGGGGCGGCACGGTGTTTGGACCGTCGCCGACCCGCGACGGGCCGGGGCCGACCCCCATACCGTATAGCCTAAGGGAGTTGAAAAACAAAATTAACTGGAAGACAAAACCTCGGATTCAAACCTGAATGTCAGTAAATTATGTATTTTTGAGATAACTAAAGTACTTGTAGCGTAATTATATCAAGGCGTATTGATAGGTTAACATTGGACACTAGATTGGGTGAATGTTCAAGTCTCATGTTGAACAAATGTGTAATTTTAGAGTTTAAATTAAAGTGTGTATTTAAGCGTTTGTATATATAAATATTTTAAATTTGTAATACGTAAAATATGCAATCTTAATTAAGGTATTATATATTTTTTGTAATCTTATGATTAATTTAACGTTATTAGCATTATATAGTTTACCATAATTCTTTGAATTTTATTTTACGTATAATATGCAACCTTAAAAAATTGTATATATTGCATTTCTTTCTTAGAAAATTTCCCATGTATATTATTGTTCTCCAAGTCCATGTTAGTTTAATATGTACAAGTGGTGTACCGTGTATAAAAATATATAATATAATTATATCCCAAAATCAAAAGTATCATAAAATTGTACCTCTGTAGCATGGATACATGAAACAATTATATGTACCATTAGATTGTGCATGTTTTTTACATATCCACTTTCATGTATCATTACACTATAAATTGAATTTTACAAACTTTTTTACATGTTTATTTTATTTTCTGTATACATTGAAAGCTGCTATTCATTACATGGATTAAAAAAATGATAAATATAGTGTATATATAACTTACAAACCTTACCTACTTGGTTCGTGACAATTAAAATAATTACATATATAGACAAACTTGTTACTCTTTTTAAAAGAGTAACAAGTTTGTGTGTTTGTAAAATTCAAGTTAGTTGCAATGATACGCGATGTACTCAAAATCATTTTACGTATTTCATCATGATAAGAAAATTAAAACGGATCACTCCATGACAATATACTCAATAATAATTGTTGCAGCTATTTTATGTAAATCAATTCTCATTAATTTACTGTACTTGCATTGATTAATTAAGTAAGTTTTCGATCACATAAATATCAACCGTTGGTTTGCATGTTATCGCACATGCACGATATTAATATTAATAATTGGCACGTAATTAAGTAATTTTGATGACATAGTCTTTATGTTTGTTTTTTTAAAACCGACAACATAAATTTTATTAAAACTAGCGATGCCCTAGACACCAAAGATTACACAAAAACAAAAGAGACATTACACCATATGAACAGAATTAAATGTAGTAAAAAAAGCAAATCCGCTCCAATTTTTGTGTCATAGACGCCTCCTTCGACCTATTTTTAACCCCAAAAGTAACCCAGTGACTTCACCTCCTCCAACATACATATACATAAACATTGGCTAATAGAAGATATTATGATCATTTATAGGATGAGGGATTAAAGTTTTCAATTTAACATTTGCTAGAGATGAATATTTGTGATTATAAAACGAGTAAGTAAATAAGTATAGAAAAACTTTTAAGAACATAATATTTTTTTTAACTTCACTCTCTCATTAATGATCACAAGATTTTACAACGAAGAATGACTGATCTAATAACATTAATCCTATACCTACAATTATCAACACCGGAAGAATCCAGGGTGATGTCGTTTACAAACTCATGACAACTTTTAGGGTTTCACTAGCTAGACACATCATTCTCACATTCTCTATGGTGAAAAATAATATTTAAAGACTCCAACTACAATTCTTATCAATAGAGTGTGGGTTGTGGCACCCGTTAGCGCTACTGTGAGCCACGTACAGGGGCGCAGTTTAGTGTATGTTCGGGGGGCGTCTGCCCCCCCCCCCTCCCGAACTTTTCGATGTGTAGTGTTATGAATAGTACTTTCGTATAGGTATATACGTTGCCCCCCCCCCCCGGCTTCGGAAAAATTGGGGGGGGGGGATGGCTTCGCCAATGGCCACGTAGGCAGCCAAGTGGCTCGCGAGCACCGCAATGGGGTGCCGCAAGCGGTCACGCGTGAGCGGCGGGGTGAGCATGGTCGCTTGGGTGAGTGGTTGTTTTGGGAGTGTTTGGGGGTGTAGTAGGTTAACCACAACAGGCTCAAGTGAAGGGAAGCGCGAGTGGAAAAGGTGATAAGTCGACGTCTAGTCAGTGCCATGTGTCACAATATTAGAGGATGAATCCGGGTTACCAAGTGAGCCACAATAAGTAGTCTTAGAAAAGTAAATATCTAATTCAATTAATTTAAACTTGAAAATTTATTGTTTCAAAGTTTATTTTCTTAAAGTTAAATATTCTAAACTTTAGTATTTAACTTCTTTAAGGCTTCATCATGTTTATGAATACACTATTAAAGCTCATTAACATGGTCGCCATTTATTTGCTCATTATCAAACTTGTTAGTGGTCGCACAATCGTATCTTTATCAACTTTTTTAACGGCCAATTAAATTATCGGATAAACATTTTATAATGTTTTCAATTGTGCAAATACATTCTCTTCTCTATAATGGTCAGAGTTTAATGCATACCTAAGCCATCAGTTTCAGGGAAAACCCGCTCACCCGAAGCCAACTGTGGTAAAACCAGGTTTGACTCGGTTTCGAACTGGCGACCTCCAGAGAGGCATACTTCTAAACTTCATTGCCACCACTAATGTCCTTCAAAGTGATGCTAGTGGAAGTTGAACTTGGAACCTCAAGGAGAGAAAACTAACCAGTAGACCAACTTGTCAAGACATTATAGTTATGGTATTAAACACTATAATTTTCGGTATGGTGGTGGTAGTAAAAGGTGGAGGTGGTGATGGTGGTGAAGGGTGGGGAAGATGAAATGGTGGGGTGGATGGTGGGTCTCATATGAATATTTAAACATTAATTATATGCATTTGTTTTGTAACAACTAGCCTATTAACATTATAGATATACGAAAGAAAGATTGGGGAGATTGATATATCTTATTGATGTGTAAAACGGATTACATATGCCTCTATTTATAGGCTTACAAGAATGGGGGTTAAGTATATGGAGAGTCATAAGAAAAGTGGATAGTCACACAATTAATACATAATAATTCATAACACTCCCCCCTTGACTATCCATGTGACAAAATAATAAATTATTCTTATAATACGCTTGGTGATGCTGCCTCGTTAAAAACCTTGCCAGGAAAACCCAGTGGGATAAAACCATAACTAAGGGAAAAAGAGTGCAGCGCGTATTATTCTCCTCCTGATACTTTTGGATCAGGTATGTTGCCTCATTAAAAACCTTACTAAGAAAACCCATTGGGATAAAACTTAGTTAAGGGAAAAAGAGTGCAACTTATATAATGCTCCCCCTCATTTTTACTTGTATCCTTTAAGTGACTCAGGTTCGGCTTCTTTGAAACTTGCTCAAACTTCGTAATCCATTGATGTGCAGCTTGGTATGTTGGTTGATCCATTAATGTCAAATCCTTCAATAAGCATTGATGTATGATCTTCATGTGAAATTTTAATTGACTTCACTTATAAGTAGATACCACAAGATCCATGAATATGTTTTGTTACACTCCCTGCACTTACAAAACTAACCAAACTTGTCGATGGGTTAGTAAAATATGAATCCATATCTTTTTTACCTTAAGGGTATAAAAATATATGTTTTACCCATGACATTATCTCCTCACTATACACGAGTTATATCTTGTCAATGAATTTCATGACATGTGTCTGTGTATAAATACTAGCAAGATATATAATTCGTATTTAACTATGGTACTTCTGGACCAATGATCTTTACTTCTTTGATAGGAGATGATAAGAGTCATTTTCTATACCAACTACTTGGACATCATAAAATGTATGTATACCATAAGCTTTGTGCGTATGAAAATGTCCACCATCTTCTAGATGTATTGTGATTGATGGATAATAATAATACAAATGCTTGTTCTACATATCAAGTCACATATTTGCAATACTATCTTTAATTTGCAAAATTATTCCTTTAATAATTGAGCTCATTTTTATCTTTTCAGGAGATTCAATGATATCATCAACATATATTAGAATACTCATAAACCTCATATTGTTCTTTTAATGAAAACAAATGGATTCACTACAATTTATGAATTTCTCTTTTTTCTGAGCTCATCAGTAAGTCGATTATACCACATCTGAATCGACTATTTTAGTCCATACTATCTTTTTTAACTTTATAAATATACATTCTCGTACTCCTTTCCACTTTGACCAACAATATTTGTGCATACACTCTTTAGGAGTGTTGACACGCAAACCTCCTCATTGATTTTATATTATATGCAAAGATATCTTAAACACTTGCTTCATTTGTAAAATCCATATTGTACAATGTTTGTACATTGTGTACATTGAGATGCCATAATAGCCAGGTACACATTTTCTATGTATCTCTATTGGAGTATTGGTGCACACTAATTACATGCATAAAGTGTTTCAATTAACCTCTTAAGCACTCAAATGCTTTAGGATACTCATGGGGAGTTCCAGTTATATTCAATTCAATAACATATACAACATGTATACGTATTCAGATCCGAATTTATATAATAATCATAATATTCTCGAGAACATATTTTTATATGACTTAGTATCAAGTGATACATAACTTTCATAAGACGCATGTCAATTCTCTTTTATATATTACCAGACTAATAAGATATTGGAAAGTCAAAACATCCACCACCGGGAGAATACGTCTCCTCATAATCAGTCATAAGTCTTTGCAAAAATTCTTGTGCCACCAATTTTGACTTATATCACTTAATTTGATTTTCACATGATTCGCTTAAAAGACACATTTGTATCCAACATATTTTACAACTTCAGTTGTATGGACTGTTGTTCCAGTAACTTCCCATTTCATTAGAGAACTAAACTCTGCCTTATTTGCGTCTTTCTATTTTGGCCAATCATTTCTTAATATTCATTCATAGGCAGATCTTAAATCTGATCCTCATCATTTAATCATTTTAAGCGCTACATTATATACAAAAGTATAACGACGTCGATTTTTATTTCGATTCCATACATATCTTAGACATGATACAACTTATCGAGATCTCTTTATTTCAGGTACCTGAGGTTCTTCTTGAACCATCATGTCTATTGTCTCTTCAGTAGATCGTATTACTATAACCTCGACTTGACCATCTTAATTACTTGCTCCAATTTTCGAGGAATTTTATTATTGGAATCGACTAGTCTACCACGCTTCAGGCGTGCAATAGACTCATTACAAAATATGTGGTTGTCCTCTTGGACACAAATATAACTGGAGCATAAGCAGTTGATTATGTGACTTACTTAGTCACTCTATTTGGGTCAGTGAACTTGTCTGGTAATTTGTTCTTTAATATTGGTAAGTGAATTATACTTTAAACTTCTAGTTCATAGTTTATAGTCTGAGGATCAAGATGACATGATAATTCATTTCACTTTTCACTTTCCAACTGCTTGTTATCTCCCCCTAATGTTGGGAACATTCATTCACTAAAGTGAAAACCAATGAGCCATAAACAAATTTCTCACTAATGGCTTTAAGTATTCAATTATATACGATTATTTATACCCAACATATTCTCAAACTTTTTAGAAGTCCCATCTTTGTGCGGTTTGGTGGATGAGTTTCAATATATGTTGCACAACCAAAATCTTTGATTGGACATCTTTGGTTCCTGACCAAAAACCAACTGTATGGGGAGAACTATAACTTATCGGCTTGATGTGAACTGATGGTACTATATATAAAATTACATGTACCTAAATGAACATTTGCTCCTCTCATGATCATTGGCTTTGTAACCAATAGTAATCTGGATTAATATGCTTGCTATCACATTAGCTAAGCCACAATCACACAAGCTTCAAGTTGTGGATTTGATAACCATTTAGACGATGCATCGATTTCAAAATACTAAATGGTATCATATCGGGATATATTCCCTTATTATTTCCAAAATATTTAGGGATCTAAACCATACTTTAGTTGGTATATCATTAACTTCCCTTGAGAGCAAATATTGCATGCACTTAACAAGAATAATCTTGTAGTTCTTCATTAAATTTCACATCATTATTGACTCGGTGTGGTCTAACCGATCATGCCAATTAATCAAATAATCATGATTCATAAACTTTTGACTTATGATCAATATCATAAGATGTGAGATAACAATGTGTTCTTATAATCACTCCCATAATTCCTCACTTCTAATCGTCAATCTCATTGTGACCATTATTACAATTTTTATAGTCGATCTCATTATTAGCTTGTCTATCTTACAGCTTTTGATAGCTGGATCTCATTAGTAACATGATCAGCATTATAAGTTTCTCAATTACATCCATCATCCCGACATTTTCAAAGATCTTATAATCATATTCACTTCAAGGAATGATGTAAACCAACCAAGTTTCACGGTTCGGACAAACGGATATGAAATCATTTAAAAGTTGTTATCCTTGTTCCATAATATTGCTACTTTATCATATTTGAGATCGACAAATGAAAATTGTTTTATCCGATTTTACCTTGTAAATAATCTTCTCTTTGCATAACACCATAGAGATTTTATCCGAATCATATAAAGTCTAACATCTTATGACTTTCTACAAACTCAATATGAGATTTAGGGAGTATGACATCTCGAGTGTCATGTCTAAACTTTTGATTCTCTTTCATGAGAGATATTAAATCATTTTAGATGATCGATTGAATACTACAAATGAGTATATGATAACATATGAAATACACAATATAAAATAAAGTCGAATTATATTATACAAGGCATCATAATATAATATGTGATCACATAAACAGTTTATTATTATCCCAATATGTGACCACATAAAAACTTGGTATGAAAACTTTATAAAATATGTGTTTTCATCACACTTAAAAGCAAATATTTAAATCATATATATTACCTGTAACCAATTAATATTTTCACTTTTGATAACATCATTTAAGATAGAAAATTCATTAATTCTACTGTATCCATGGTTCAATCATCTCCATCGAAATCGGCCACAAGACCAAAAACGTTTGTACAAAATAGTATTTGTACGAAATACAATTTCATATGTTGAATCAAAATATTAATAACATTACTTGTTAATCTTGAGCTTGTAGTAATACCGTATTTTTAAAGCTCTACACCATAAAAACCTTTTGTATTTCTTAAATTTTGTGTAGTATTTATAATCATGCAAACCACACGTTGGAGCACGTATATAAGATACTTCATAGTATTCTTTGGAACATAAATGTATATTTGTATAATTCAAGTAGAAACATAAAAAGTATTTTAGCACTACATTAAACAACTAAAAAATTAATGGTAACGATTACTATTTCATGATCCCTTAAATAGCACTTGAATTTCAATTCCATTATTTATCAAGACTTATAAATCTTTAAAATGATGTGAAAACAATAATTACCATTTAAGAAATATAACTTTCTTGAAAATCATTTACCAACATTTCAAACCCATTTGTAAGGATAAAACTAAATTGAAAACAAACTTGCGTTTGATGACTAAATTAATTTATATTAATAAGATAACTAATTTTCTTTTAATTAGAACCAAGATGGAGACATTTTTTGTTTTTCCTCGGTGATGTAACTGTGTCCTCTTAAAAATTAAATACAAAATACACGTGACTTGCTTCCCTTGTATTTTCTCATCTAGTAGTTGCCTAATTTAGAGATGGGCGGATCAAACACCATCACCCACAAATCATCTTCCCAAAGATTATTAGGGTATTAAAGAAAACATAACAATTAACATTTAGTGATAAACTAGAAACGGTCGGGAAATATTAAAACCTATAGCCCTTTTATATTTCAAACAATTAATCCAAATATGAATTAATACACATTAAGGAAGTTACAAATATCATAGATCGCTAGTGTTATCAAAAGTGATTATAAACTTGACGCTTAGCCATAATCATATTTTGTACATGCTAGAGTAATAATAATAATAATAATAATAATAATAATAATAATAATAATAATAATAATTGTTCGTAAATTAAATATACATGAGTAAAAATGCATTTTTAATTAAAAAAAACATCATATCATTATTTGACAAAATCTAAACAACGAACATTCATGTGAAATTTTCGTTAAATACAAAATTAATTTCTGTTGCTACTTTATTTTCATAATAAAGTTATGAATCAAGATTTATTCAACTTTATACTACTAAAACGTTATTTAGTTAGTTGGGCCAGAAAATAGGTTTACACCGTTTAGCAATTTTAAAACAATTGGGCCTGGTACCACCTGATCTGTATTCTTATATCATTATATTAAAAACTTATATAATATTATATAGCATGTAGTGTTATGTTAGACATCACATATTATAATATACATAATTCAAAAATAAAACACACACAATGAGATGGTGTATCATTTTTTTAAATAACTACACTATCAACTAAATAACCACACATAATTATCCTTAAACCAAGCCGTATATTCTGATTTCAGTGCCAAGGATCAATAAAATATTATTCGTTAAAATGAGGACACAACTGCCATATTACATGAATATTTTATTAATTGTCACATTATACAAAGTAGATTTACATTAGCATGAGACAATCACAATAGAATTATTTAGCCGTTCTAATGTAAAAAAAAAAGTCTGTTGATTAATTAGCACTATTCTTCAAAGCATTAATTTGACATAAATTCATAAACAGAATTAGAACAAAATAAATTACCCTTCTTTTGTTAATTAACCAGATTCGCCGGAAGACAAAACGCAAAATCAAAAGAATCTAAAACATTTATGAATATGAAGGTTACCTTTTGAATCTGTTGTACCTTATGAATCCAGCCAAGGCAACCATTCATCGATTGACTGTTTGTGATTCGAAGAAACAGATCTGGAAGGAAGCAAGTTAACCCGACTGATAATTGTTGGTCCAAGCAGAGCGGCGATTTCGTGCTGATAACGTGTTTTGTAACAACTAGCCTATTAACATTATAGATATACGAAAGAAAGATTGGGGAGATTGATATATCTTATTGATGTGTAAAACGGATTACATATGCCTCTATTTATAGGCTTACAAGAATGGGGGTTAAGTATATGGAGAGTCATAAGAAAAGTGGATAGTCACACAATTAATACATAATAATTCATAACAGCATTTTAATTTTTTAGCTATTAATTTAACAGTAAGGGAATGTTAGTAATTTCACAACAACTTAACACCAAAAACTAACCTCTATCCACGCTAGGGACTATTCGAGAGCAAATGTGCAAAAGTTGAAGACTATAACTATAATTTTAGAAGTGTAAAGACTATAGGTGAAAATAGAGTAAACCACGTGGACCATCCTGACATTTTTTTTCTCTTTTTCAAATAAACATCAGCTAGAATGACAAAATCAAATACAAGAACTAATCAAATAATATATTGAAAACATAATGACTAATGTATTATCTTAGTTAACATTCACCCAAAACCGCTACAGGTCACAACGTTTGTGTACTGATATCTCTCTAGCTTTAAAACGTTTTTACTTTTTAACGATTAGTTATAAGTCACTTCGAGAAACAATTCCAATAAATCACGAAAAAAAAACAAAATATGGATTTTTTTTATGATTTCTTTGACCATTATGATATATTAGGGTGGGGGCACTCCTCTAAGGGGGAGTGACCTCTCTTATACACACCCAATCAGCACGCGTCACGTCAACTCCCCTCTTAAGTTCTCATTTTGCACTCAAACGTTGGCATCACTCCACTCACACAATTATTTTTTTATAAAAAAAAAAGAAAAAAAATATAATTGGTGGAAAAATGGTGGACTCACATTAACAACCAATCACCTCTCCTCACTCTCAATCGGTGAGCACACACCGAGCTTCCCACTCCCCGCGCGGTAAACTTTGGATGGTGGCGGTGTACCCGCACGGCAACTGGAGTCACCGCATGTACCCCGTGCACCCTTAATATTTATATATGTGGGCAAATTGTAGGAAGAAATCCAATATTAATTAATAAAACTATAAAACCCAAATTGGTTGGTATAATATTCACCGGAGTAACCCTTTACCAAAAAAAAAAACTATAAAACCCAAATTAATAGATCTCCTTTTGCCACGTGTTACACACATTTTGCAAACGTGTTATATGTAACAACCTGAGGCTGTTACATGTCACGTGTAACAACTTTTGCATATTTTCAGTTTTTTCTGAAAAAAAACAAAAAAGTGTAATAGAACCAATCTCAACTCTTGTTTTCAGAATTTTTGTAACTTATATGAGTTTTCTTTATATCCTTCCTTTATGTATGTATATTAAAATTTATAATTTTCTCTATTCTCCCAATAAGTTTTTGTACTAAAAAGTTGAATAAGAAGTGCATTTGTGTCCGTTTGTTTCAAAGTAGTTAAATCGACAAACTATACTCTGTTTCGATTTGTTAGGCTTTGTTGGGTTGGCTACTTGTATACCCATCTCTTTCATCCAACTAACATCACTTATACTCCATACCCCCTTTCATATAAAGTATCAAGTAAATATTGAATTCTATGGCATATTTGCATAATATCTACCTTGGCTTCTTTTCAAAGACTTCCCTTTATAATGATCATATAAAGGAGATTCTGTGCAAAAGGTTAAAAAAACACATGAAACAATTATAATTGTAAAAAATTGTAGCAACCATCATTTGAGGTTGGTAATTTGATAATGATGTATATATCATACATCATTATTACGTTTAGTGATCAAACTACATACTGAACTAAAACATTAATACAAGTGGTATTTTTTGTGTTTTTTACATTATAATCTTTTAATAATTTTTTAAAAGTGCCATATTTATGATTATACATAAATATTAGTGGGGAGATAATTGATGACCAAACTATGATGCAGCAATGATGAAAACATGCTTAGAAGCTAAACTGCGATAATAACATTTGATTTCATATATGCTTTTGATTTGTAAATTATGTTTTTCAGTTAATTATATATTACATATTTATCGAATGTTGCATGTGAGGCTGTGAGCTCTTCAAGTTTTATACTCGTGAATAATTCAGTTTCATATTGTATATTCTAAAATCTAGAAGGTTCTATTAATATACACTTTTTTCCTAGGCATAAAAAAACCAATATAGGATAATTATCGTTTCTATCCATTGTTTAAAGACGCATTAATTTCTTGTGTACCCTAGTACAAGCGCTTTTATTCGGTATTTAAGTTTAAAAAAATGTAAAAGTATACACAGCTTTTAAATTACGTATCTTATTGTCTAAAGAAAGACCTTTTACTATATACTACATATAGAAAAAAATATATTTTTTTTAACCATAAATTTGGATCACTGACGGACCACTAGGGTATTATCGTGTCATCAGCGGAACCACCCGATCATATCCATCTTCACTAGGCATAATTCCTATACACCAATTCAAAAGAAAACCCAATAAATATGGGAAATCCCCTTTATCCCACCCTCAAGATGACACTAGACACTAATATAAATTTTTTAAACAAAGTAATTAACACGTAGTAAGTAATAGAATAGATAAAGTTTTCGATGATTTTTAACTTATTTAGTATTTTTATTGTAGTAAGTAATAGAATAGATAAAGTTTCGATGATTTTTAACTTATTTAGTATTTTTATTGAATCTATATACACACACCACTTAACAAACGATGAAATATATAACTTAAACTAGTATTAAGCCTCCCGCGTTGCGGCAGGGACGTAAAACCGTGTGAAGTAGTAACAACGGAAGCTTGGTCAGTTATAGTTCGGTTTATTACAATATCAAGACTCGATATCTTTTTGGTTAAACTAGTACCCTAATTCATTTTCCTTTGCGTTACAGCATAATCTCGATCAGTATCTCGGTTTATTTCGTCACTTCATCTATTAAACTAATATAATATATTACTATATAAAGTCATTAAACTATAAGAGTCCACACCCAATCCGGCTTTTATACCTTAAACAATTACATAATCTCTTTTGACACTTCCACCCAGTTCGACTCAAATCTACATATTATCATCGTCCTTGCAAAACAAAGAGGCTCAAACGCAAACTACCTCATCAACAAAGCACGGCTCAGTGCCGCCATGGTTGCAGCCGAAGTTGCACGCTTAGTAGCAAGCCACCATCGTCGCTGCCTAAAACCCTCAACAAAGAGAGGCTAAAAACCGACACAAAAACCACTCACGTTCATGACCTATCTACACCGGCTTTGGGAGTTTTTAAACCCAAAACACACCCGCAAAATCAACCCATGAGTTTGTTACAAACAATTGTACAACATCCAAATACAAAAAGTACAAACAAAAATGCACTACAAAGTTACAAATTAACACTATACAAAGATACCGGTCTACTTGAATAGCCTCGTCGGAAGTCCAACGGAACCCTAGTTGCCAACCCTAGAGGCGGCGACTAGGTATTCCAAGCACCATGGACACCGCAAAGGTTGGCGTAAACCAACACAAAAACACAAAAGGCCAACGTAAACCAACACGGAAACAGAAACGACTGACGTAAACCAAGACAGAAAACAAAGTCCAAATGTCAGTGTAAATGACCATTGCCACCGCCAATCTGTAACAAATAGGAACATGCAACCACTGTTAATGGACATACCCTACCTTCACCAGTCGTCCAGTCACCACCACCCTCCTCAGAACCCAAAGCCACCGTCAGCACCACCAGTAGCGACCGTTTAAGCCGCATGAGAAGCGACTGTGTTGCATAAACCGACACTGGCAACAACGGTGGATATGATCGGTGGTGATTTTTAGAGTGAGAAAGAGAACATCGGAAGGTTTAGACCATGACTATAAAGCCCCTTAGGGGGCGTTATGCGACAAGTGGCGAAACGCGTAAGAGAGGGGCTTTATGGGGCTTTATATCACAAGAGGGTGTAGTGGGGTTATATATGTATGGGGCTCTATATATGTATGTATATATATATGTGTGAGAGTGGGGAAGGAAGGGCCACACTGTTATACATTTCGCGAGAAGACAAAAAAAATCAACCCATAGCGCTGGTTGTAGCGGTGTGACGCGGCGCTATGGGGCGCTATGTTCGATTTGGCTATGATATGCCGCCCATTACGGGTGGCCTTAGAGAAAGAGGGTAGAGCGTTAAAAAGAAAATGGGTTTCAGGTTTTAAAGCAAACCCATAAAGCCAACCCATGGTTCTCAAAAAAACAACATACAAATTCGAGCCTAGATAGTACAAACAACAATCCACCAAGAAGTTGCAAATTTATAGTATTTAAATAAATAAATTTAAATGAATTAAATGTGAGAACTAAAAATTAGTGTTTTTTTTAATTTACAAATATATGTCCAATTATTGTAAAAAAAAAAAAAAATACAACTGTGTCCATTTATTGAATGTATATGACCCATCTATACAAACAAGAAAGTTTCACCCTGTACCCTGAAAAACATGAAAATGATTCACCGTCCTTTCTAATTTGACGAAGCGTCTAAATTGTTTTGGTATGTACAAATCAACCCAAATTTATACTTCTAAAGTTTAGCTTCGCAAAAATGGTTTGCACAATTTATCCCATGTTTTCGATCGTCAAATCTGTGATATCCAGTATTAGTTTAATAAAAAAAACAGCGTTTGATTATTTATTTAGTGTTTAAATATGAGATAATGCTTTTAGATAGTAAATTTGAACTCAAAACCAATTAAAATGATGTGCTCTTAGATAAATAAAAAGATACAAGTATTTTGCCTCTAAAAGAGAGATGTGTCGAAAGTCTCGTATTAGAAGGGAATCCTCCGACTACCAGCATCCATATGGCTTTCTCGCGAAAATCTAAGAGCGCCATAACCCATTTTAAGGTCGTTTTTGAGCACATGGTGCTTCCTTCCGCTGACTGGTTTTCAGACGTTTTTAACCATTACCATCTTGGACGCTTACAATATCATAAATCCATAATGTTTTTTGAAATAAGGAATGATAGGAATGTCACTCTAGTAATAAACAAGAAAAAGACAGCTAATGTCATTAGAAATGTAAAATCATAACAAAAGCACATCATGTTTTTTCAAGAGATTACAAACAACCTGGTAGACTCAGGCAGCTACAGCTTCGGTCATTTCTTGTTCAACAACGGCTGGTTCAACAGGATAGTATGAGTAGTGAAGTTCACCAACATCATCACCCGATAGTTTTGTCCATCCGGTTGGCCCCACATGATAAACTAAAACAAAAACATCATTAAAATTAGTCAAAATGATCAACCTACAATTGAAGCCTGTAATTTCAACTCGTTTACTTCTCAGCGTATATTTTATCACTAGAGACAAACTGACAAAGCAACTCATTTCCATTTTCGTCCCTATGGTCTGTCAAACTAGTCCCTCCATTGCATTGAGTAAAACATGTACAATTTCTGTCATGTTGCGAATCGTAGTTTTTGACAAGCCACGGGGAGAAAAGTGTAACTTTCAAAGAAACACGCTAAAAAAACAAGTCACATGGGTGGATGGGGTAGAACAGGTCAAAGATTAAAATATTACGAAAGAATATTATTTTGCTACCATAGTTGTTACTAATTATTTGTAAAAAAGGTTAAAGAAGGTGTACCGCTAGCAACACCGCCACTAGCTCCGTCACGGAATGTGGCATGATAGATGGCTCTTCTAGCCAATTCAGCAGCTTCATCAATTGTCAGATCATATTTGTACCTACCAAAATTGGCAAAATTAAGACAAAAATGAAACTTGCAAATCCATCACGTAGTGCACAAAATACAAACTTCTGGTGACATCCAGGTGGCATTTTGGGAGGGAAGTGTCGAAAGGGTTTAGGTCAAATGAGAGGTATTCAAATGTGGTCAGGTTGGGTTGACCGATTTGACCAGTACCATTAGAAACCAAGTTTTCAGAGTTTTAACCATTCTAATTAAATAGGTAATCAACTCATTTCTAGTAAATGGGTTGAAATCAATGACAAAGTACCCTTAATTTGACCCATCCAAAACAACCGATTCGTTTTAAAAGGAACTAATGTTTTTCTATACGTACTTGGCCAGATTCCATACAAACAAAACTGAGTACATACTTCGGTGGGCTCCACAGACATGTGTTTATTGTTTTGTGAATAGAGGGAGAGGTAGGGTAGGGGATGCTCACCCGCTATCTAGTACACCATAAGCATATGGTGAACCAGACCCGACTGAGAACTTTGTTCCCTTCAAGCGTCCTCCTTCGCTGTCTACGTAATACAGACCCGGGCCCTACAAGATGTAAAATAAGTGGCAAATTTTAAAAGGAGCCTAAACATGCAAAACATGAAGATAAAGCATGGTTTTAAAAAACGTTTGAGGCGTGCGCCTCAAGGGGAAACGGCCAAAAAAACAAGTCCGAGCCGCGCCTCATGGTGTTTTTAATGTATATGCGCCTCAGAGGGGTTGAGGCGCTAAGAAAGCTGCGCCTCAGGTGCTCCTCAGGGGATTTTGATAGCTGTTTTTGATGTTTTTGACTTTTTGTGTCAATTTCAAGCATTTCATGTCTTTTGTAAGTGTGTTTTTGATGATTTTGATGAATCTGATGATGAAATTAGTTAGTATTATTATTTTTATAATATATAATTTTTATATTTATTTATTAATGCCGCCTCGAGGCTTACGCCTCGTGAGGCGAAGGGAAAACGCCTCGAAACTCGTTTCCGTTCTTTTAAACCTTGAGATAAAGTGCCAAACATTCAGATTTTGATGTTTGATTGTGTATACCTTTTCATCCCATCCTGCAATCATTGTCCCGACAGACAAACCCATTCCACGGTAAGAATATAAGATATTTGCCAACAACTTTGAAGCACCAGTGACGGAAATCCTTCTCTTGTTTGCCAATTCATGCAAACGACACTGAAATATTAAAAAAACACAAGCATTGGTTTAGCCCGCATTGTATGCGTTATTTAAGTATTTATCAAGGATTCCGGTTTGAGGTAATCTTTGACATTGTCAGCAGTAGGGTGAGCAGAAAACCGAAATAACCGAACCGTAACCAAAAAAACCGAACCGAAACAAAAACCGATGTTTAGGTTTTCGGATTTTTAATAACCGAAAATTTCGGTTCGGTTTTCGAATAACCATTTTCAATAACCAAAGAAAACTGAACCGATAAGTTACAATAGTAGACCTAGTCCATATATTTTTATGTTTAAGTTTAAGTGTTTAACCCATGCTAGTAGTAATTATTAATTTTATTCTTGAATGTTAAGTATTTATAATAAAAACATTAACATGTTTATTTATAATTGAAATGATTTATTTATTGCCTACAACAAATAACAAAATTTAATATAAAAACTAAATAATCTTAATAGTCTTAAAAGTAGTATAAAAGAAAATGTCGTAATAAAAACTTTGGAGAAACATAAAAATAGATTAGAAGGTTAGATTTATGTGAACAATATTAATTAAACAAGTTAAATATAGTAACTTAAATGTAAACGCATAAGAAAGATTCTGAAACTTTAAATTATACTTTTTATTTTTTGAATCTCACATAATTTTGTTCCAAAAACCGAAATAAACGAAAACCGAACCGGCGTAAAAACCAAAAAACCGAAACCGCACGGTTTTCAAAAACCGAAAACCTACATTTTGGTTTTGGTTTGCCCAAAAACCGAACCGAGCCGTGCACACCCTTAGTCAGCAGTTAACAAGTAAAAAAAACATAATGGTCAAAGTTGCCCAAAAAGTCAGCAGAAACTCGGCATTTTGGCCTGGTAACCTGTACGAATACCTAAAGTTTTGCTTTTCGAGAGTTTTTATCATAAGAAGTTGAAAGTTCAATGGTTTTTTCAGGCACTTTATTTTAAAAGGCGTTACTATACTACAACTGAGGTAAGCAACAAAACAAGATTACCTTGATGCCTAGATTTCTGTGCCAGAATTGGCAATCAGCAGCTCCTCCTGCCATTGTACCCAGCATATAGGGATTGATTTCAATGATCTTCTTCACGGATTGAGATGCTGAACGAAAACAAAATCACAAGTATGTATTAGATCGTTTAATGCCTTATACTTAGAACCTGCAGCCTAAGGAAAGAGAAACCATTGTTTGGGCTTCATGGTATTTCAAACGCGTTAAAATTTGAAACCAATTATAGATCAAAGTTTAACCACCTTAACGTGTCTAATTGGTAAATCGGCTAAAAATTAAGGTGGAAATTTTGACACGTTTAATATATAACAAAAAAAGAACGTGCAAGCAAACCTCTCCACCTGGAGACACAGTAAAAAAGTTGAAAATGAAAGAATACAAATGCAGAGACCGCAATTGCCTAACGTAATACGAAATTATATAATAATAAATTATCTTTACAGTGTAAACAAGAAGTACGTACAGATATAGCCCCCCATGCTAGCTCGGGAATCAGCAGCAACCATCACACCCTCCTTAAAAATAAAAGCCAAGGTTGTTGTTCCCTTTGCTGGCTTTACCATTTGGATAGAATTCTTCTGGAATCCATCAAACTGGAGCAAGGAAATAAAAGTACTTTTCAGCATATTAATAAATTCATCAATTTTCTAGGTAAAAGAAACAAGTATCGTATGACATAGTTATCAAAGGCGCGAAGCGCACTCTAGGCGCATAGGCACTGATTAGGGCCTAGGCGATAGGCGCAAATAAAGCGTGCGCCCGAGAAAAAAAAAAGCGATAAGGTAGTAGATAATTCAAAAAATAAAAAACAGCTATTTATAATTTATATATGTATTTATAATGTTAATTTTATACTTTTTATGTATAAATTAAAAAGTTTAAGGACCAAATGTAAACTACTGAAGGTACAGGGGGTTAAATGTTTAAATACACAAACAAGTTTTACACTTTTTAAGTAAAAAAAATACAAGTTTTAGGGACTGAATATAAACTAGGGAAAGATAGAGGGGTTAAATGTTTAAATACCTAAACTTATTTAAAACCCTAAAAGCCTAACACACTCATGAACGCAGCCGCTCTCTTCTTCTTCTTCCCCCTTCTTCCTGGTTTCCGGCTGAAAGCAGCACCGTCGCCGGAATTAAATACGCATGGGATGAAATAAGCTGCGCTATTATTACCTAGGAACTATAAGCGCAGTAAATGCGAGTCGCCCAGAAAAAGCGCCTAGGCGCCAAAAGCGCTCGCTTTTGATAACTATGTCGTATGACAAAATGAGATCAAGAAACTCACATCTGATGTAACTGGAAGGTCAAACGACGGGGCAGCTGAGAACCCATCACAAAGCAACTCATTTGGTCCTCCGTAGAGTGGTGCACTTGATTCTAGTCCACTAAAGTCGAGCTTCATGATTTCCACCTACAAACAGCATTTCATCCATAATTTTCTACATAATTAATATACACACAAGAATTTAATCTTGCAAAACAACTTTAATGAAAATCTTGATAAATGTGCTCCATTTTGATAGACGAGAACTATACTCTGGACTTAACAGATCAAATATGTTACATTCCAAATCTGAAATGAGCGGGATTATAAACCGATCAGAGAAAAGATTGATAACTACATCAAACATCATAGCAAATGCTACAGAAGAAAATACATTGGTGATATAGTGGTTAACAGATAACAAAACTCTTATATCAAAATTTTGAATATGAAGAATAACAAAAACATCTGTAGCCATTATACTTAAAAATATGAAGATTATCTGCCATTTCACTTGGTTTCAACTTTAAATCAAGAAATCAATTAGTCAAAAACAGTTAAAAACCCCATTGTAGCTCCAAGAACCAGACACCGTCAAAAAAATTCGATCTATTGCATCAAGTATACTGGTTTTCTTATGTCTACAACTACAATTATTGTTTTTTAAACTCACCATATCCTTTATTTTATTTTATCACACAAACAATCTCCAAAAAATACGATATTATAAGTTTATAACTTTTAACCAAAACCTGCTAAACTAAATCACTATCAAGAATCGAGATTATATGTCGTCTAGCTGGAATCTATGAATCTTTCTACCCAATGTATTTTTGCTAAATACCCAATGTATTTTTGCTAAATACTTGATTTTAAGTCTCTGTTTAACTCAAAAATGTGTTATCACCAAGGTTTAAAAAAACAGATACGAGTTTCGAGGCGTTTTCCCTTCGCCTCACAAGGCGTAAGCCCGAGGCGGAAATAAAAAATTAATATAAAAATTATATATCTTTTAAAAAATAAAATACAGAACTTTCCTAATGTAAATAGACTTGTGAGAATAGTTTTGGGTTGAATATGATAAAAGTTTAATGTTTAAGGGTGTTTATGTAAGTTTTTGTAAATGAAATAAATAAAGGAGTAAATTACAAAAATCTTCTTTTATGTATGTCACTTATTGCAAACTGTGTCCTTTGTCTTCAATAATTACAGAAAACGTACTCGATGTTTGCAAACCCTTGCAAGTCATGTCCTTTAGCCCTAACTCGGTTAATTTTTTGTGGTTAAATCTGACCAAATGGACCTCACAAGAGGGTATTTTGGTCATTTTACTCTCATGTGGGGTCCATTTGGTCAGATTTAACCACAAAAATTAACCGAGTTAGGGCTAAAGGACATAACTTGCAAGGGTTTGCAAACATCGAGTACGTTTTCTGTAATTATTGACGACAAAGGACACAGTTTGCAATAAGTGACATACATAAAGGACGATTTTTGTAATTTACTCTAAATAAAGCTGTAGTTATTTTCTTCAGTAACCCTAATAAGTTACATCACTCTTTTATCGTCGTCATCAACTCCTTTGTACTACTTCTACCCTAATTTTCTTGGTAATCCATCGCTATAAGGTATGTCTCCATCTTTGTGCTACCCTATTTTTTCTTGCTTGCGCATAGCTACAAGCATCGTACGTCTTTATCCAGACTAAAAAAAACTTTATCCCGCCTAAAAACCGTACGCCACTGATTTACCGTTCCGCCTCGTAATGAAACGTCCACCTCGTACCACTAAGGCGTACGTATAATAACTGGCACTGAGGCGCCGCCTCATGTACGATTTATCACCGTTCCACCTCGAGGCGTACCTCAAAACGGACACCTTGAGCGTTTTTTTAAACTATGGTTATCACTGACTATGTGATGTGAAACAACAACGAATTTACAGACGACAAATCAACAAAAAGCAAACTTGGTAACAATAATATCTACAAGTGCTAAACATTATAACAACCTTTATGCTAATTACTAAGTTTTAGGCTTTTAGCTTCCAAAAGCCCATTGTAGCTCCACAAACCAAACGAAAACATATACCGTCAAAATACTCCGACGTATTGCACCAAGTATACCGATTTTCCTTATGTCTACAACTACAATTTGTTCTTTTTTCCAAACTCACAACTCAAATCAAGTGGCTCACATTTCACAAGCTTTTAATAACAGATAATAATTCATTAACAGCAAAACAAAACTCAACTATATAATTAAACAAAATCACACAAACAATTCACCAAAAATCACAATAATAATAATAATAATAATAATAACAACAACAACAACAACAACAACAACAACAACAACAACAACAATAATAATAATAATTAATATTATTATAACTTAGCTAACTAATAACCACCAAATCTGTTAAACTAAATAACTATCAAGATTATCAAACATTGTGTTATAAATAACTACATGAAACAACAGTGAAATGACAGAAAATAAATCAACAAAAGTGAAATTGGAAACAAAACCCTAGATATTAAGGCATGAATTTGATGAAATTAAAAGAAAATGCGTATAATTACTTACGTAATCAGATTGAAGATGAATTGTAACAGAATGATTAAGTCAAGATCGTACCTTTTAATCAATCGAGAAGTGTAGAACAGATTGTTAATAGATTGATTTAACGGAGAAAAAGCTTGAATGAGAGTATTTGAAGAAGTGGTTTCTTGAACAACAATAAAACATGAGATCCGGTATTTGACCCGGTGTTAATGGATCGGGTCAGCTTAGCCGAGGCCCATTCAGTGTCTTTTAGATGGTGGGCCTCTTGTATGATTTGGGCCTCACCCGTTAACAAATGTTTTATTATTCAAAGTTTTAAACAACTTAGAGAAAAATGCCCGGATAGTCCCTGTGGTTTTGCCTTTTTTCACCTATAGTCCCCAACTTTCTAAAACTACTTGAATAGTCCCCAAGTTTTCATTTTTTGTTCCCGGATAGTCCCTGGTTCTAACTTCAGTTACTTTTCTCTGTTAAGTGGGTGTTAAGAGGGTGTGGAATGACAAAAGTACCCTTTCCTTAAAAGGCCAAACCACAGGGACTATCCAGGCATTTTTCTCTTTTTATTTATAAAACCCCACCACCACACTTCATCTTCAACCTCCACCCACCATCACCACTGTAACAACTGTCACTAAAATCAATAATTAGGACGATAATTAGTCAATAAGAAAACCCTAATTGAGACACCCAAGTAATTCTGCATTAGCCCTAAAATTTTCAGAACAATCGAAATCAGGATCAGGGCCCCTAAAACTCGAGGGGGACAAACCCTAGTTTAATGATTATCTAAATTAAACGTTGTAAAGTTCTGATTGGCTGAAATTTTGAATCACCCAAGCTATACCCGAGCCTAGGCAGCCTATGAATTAGACTGCTTAGCTTACGGACCGCAAGGGAAAGGGCTTACGGTCCGTAAGCATGTCCCAAAAATCACTATAAATAGCCGACCTTGGGACTTGAACTGAGAAATGAAAACGACGTAAAGTTGTTGTCTGTACGTCGAGTTAAGGCTGTAATACTACAATAAACACACACACGATCACGAGGTGCTGCCACAATCAGAGTAATAACTCGATCGCTATTACTATTCAACGTCCGATCGATTATAACTATCCAACGATTGTCTGAGTGCTGCTCAAATTGAGCTGATACTTTGTTATTCATTGTGATTTCGACTTGAATGTTTGAGTGCTGTTCGAATTCGGACTATGCTCTGTCATTCGTTGTGAATCCATTGGGTACCTAAACAGGGAGAATTAAGAAATAAAATTTTAGAAGAAGCTCCTAAATCTAGATATACTGTACATCCAGGAAACAATAAGATGTACCAAGATTTAAGAAATAATTTCTGGTAGATAGGAATGAAAAAGGACATAGCTGAATATGTAACCAAGTGTCTTACTTGTTCACAAGTTAAGGCATAACACCAGAAACCTTCAGGACTACTACAACAATTAGAAATGCCTGTATGGAAATGGGAACTCATAACAATGGACTTTGTTACTAAGTTACCCAAAACCAGAAAAGGTAATGATGCTATTTGGGTAATTGTGGATCGATTAACCAAATCAGCTCATTTTCTACCAATGAAGGAAACCTTTAGCATGGAAAGGTTAGCCAAGTTGTATGTAGATGAAGTAGTATCCTTACATGGAGTCCCACTCTCCATCGTATCGGATAGAGATAGTCGTTTCACTTCCCGTTTCTGGACAAGTTTCCAGGAGGCAATGGGAATTCGACTCAATTTAAGTACCGCATATCATCCTCAAACGGACGGACAAAGTGAAAGGACGATACAAACAATGGAAGACATGCTCCGAGCATGTGTAATTGACTTTGGTGGTAATTGGGATAGCCATTTGCCATTAATTGAATTCTCCTATAACAATAGTTATCATTCGAGCATCGAAGCTGCTCCATTCGAAGCACTATATGGACGCAAGTGCAGAACTCCCATTTGTTGGGCAGAAATAGGAGAAAGTCAATTATTAGGTCCCGAAATCGTACAAGAAACCACTGACAAAATAACACAAATTAAGGAAAGATTGAAGACAGCTAGAGATCGTCAGAAGAGCTATGCAGACAATCGCCGCAAGCCACTAGAATTTCAGGTAGGAGACAAAGTACTTTTGAAAGTTTCTCCTTGGAAAGGAGTAGTACGATTTGGTAAGAAAGGAAAACTGAGTCCAAGATATGTTGGACCATTCCCAGTGATCCAACGAATAGGACCAGTAGCTTATCGTTTACAACTACCAGAAGAATTAGCAGGAGTACATGATGTGTTTCATGTATCCAATCTCAAGAAATGTCTATCAGACGAATCCCTGGTAGTACCTCTTCAAGATATAGAGGTAAATGAAAAACTGAAATTCGTAGAGAAACCCCTACAAATAGAAGACCGGAAGATCAAGTTTCTCAAACACAAGCGACTCGTACTAGTGAAAGTCAAATGGGAATCCAGGAGAGGACCAGAATATACTTGGGAACTGGAACCAGAAATGAAGAGAAAATACCCTCATCTATTTCAGTAAATCTCGAGTACGAGATTTTTCTCAAGGTGGGGAGGATGTAACAACTGTCACTAAAATCAATAATTAGGACGATAATTAGTCAATAAGAAAACCCTAATTGAGACACCCAAGTAATTCTGCATTAGCCCTAAAATTTTCAGAACAATCGAAATCAGGATCAGGGCCCCTAAAACTCGAGGGGGACAAACCCTAGTTTAATAATTATCTAAATTAAATGTTGTAAAGTTCTGATTGGCTGAAATTTTGAATCACCCAAGCTATACCCGAGCCTAGGCAGCCTATGAATTAGACTGCTTAGCTTACGGACCGCAAGGGAAAGGGCTTACGGTCCGTAAGCATGTCCCAAAAATCACTATAAATAGCCGACCTTGGGACTTGAACTGAGAAATGAAAACGACGTAAAGTTGCTGTCTGTACGTCGAGTTAAGGCTGTAATACTACAATAAACACACACATGATCACGAGGTGCTGCCACAATCAGGGTAATAACTCGATCGCTATTACGATTCAACGTCCGATCGATTATAACTATCCAACAATTGTCTGAGTGCTGCTCAAATTGAGCTGATACTTTGTTATTCATTGTGATTTCGACTTGAATGTTTGAGTGCTGTTCGAATTCGGACTATGCTCTGTCATTCGTTGTGAATCCATTGAATTATTAAGTATTGCACTTATTAATTGTTGTGAGGGTTTAATCTCGTGAATTGACGTAACTGCTGAATTAGTTACTAACCTGTTTGTATGTACATTGTTAATTAAATTAGGTTAATCACAGGCAAATCAGTAAGGCTTAAACTCTGCTCGTAAAATCTGCAATGTGAGTCATTCTCTTTTTATCAACGGTTTTACAAAACTCCAAGTTATTTTCAAAGTTATAATTACAGGGATTAAGTCTTTGTAATCACCAAGTTACAGCCGGTATGTGGGGTTTTGTATACATAACTTGATAATCTTCAACATTGGGGCAGCCAATGGGTGATATGACCATAATCACAGACACCACTGGACAGGTGGGCCAGTGGGTCGAGTGGTAAAGTACCGTGGGTAGTTGGTTTGATAAATCAGAAACATTGAAATCGCTCTTAATTCTGTGAATTATAACTAATGTGTCGTTTTCGTAAAATGAATGATTCACTCAGTATTTCGCCGCTGACAAAACCTTTTTCAAACATGTTTCAGGTGATATGTTGTGAGCAAAGAAAGAGAAGTGCCGTGACGCACTCCCAGCTTAGAAAAATGGCTCAGTGTAAATAAACAAAAGAAACATGTTTTGAAAATAAAGATTTCCCCGGGAAATCACATTGTTGTAACTTTCGGGAGTTATCCCTAAAGTTATAAAACGAGCAGTTTAAATTATTAAAAGATCCTGTTTTACAAGACTTCCGCTGTCGCCAAAAATGTAAATACCGCAGGATTTCTGTCCCGCGGCTCCTGAAACGGGTCAAACCGGGTCGGGGGCCGTGACAGAAATAAGGTGGTATCAGAGCCATTGTTTTAAGCATACTGATTAAGCTCACTGTTCTAATTGATTTAAGCCTATTGAAAAACAATTAGGAAAATTTTATTTGTCATTCTGTGAATATATGTGCATTAACTTATTAATTGTTGAAATTACAGTATGGGTAAACAAAAGATTTCTGCTATCTACCGCAAATTAGATAGTACACCTAAAGAAAAGGGAACTTCTTCTTCCAAATATTCCTCAGATATAGAAGAAGGAATCTTTGTCCGTAAGGCAAATTATGAAAACCCACTTACCCCGGAGAAAAGAAATTTGATTATTAGGAAGGGTCAAGAGAAAAAGAAACCCCAAACCAAGAGAGTGAGGTTTAACCCAGAGATTCAGGAAATTAGCAATAATCCACCAGGGGAAAATAACCTAGATGAAAAATGGGCAAATCTGTATCTGCTCGCTACCGTAGCAGAAAATGCAAATCTTTAATCTCTAAATCTAGAAATAAGTACTTCTCAGTAAATAAATAAATAAATCTGAGTGTGTTCTGTTTGCTGATATGTTGTACAAATTGGTGTGCAATAAAAATGTTTATTTGTTAAACTTTGTTCCAAAGTTTTAACTTAACATTTTGTGCATTTTTGCATATATATGCTACACAGCATGAGTGAGCTATCCGAGGCGTTTCAGAACCTCAACCTCTATCCTGTGCCAATTGAAGTCTCCCACAACTTCACTGGTTACATTGCTGACATAGAGGAACCTCTGGAATTCCAAGCTCCACCGCTGGAAAAAGCAAAACCTAAAAAGAGGAGAAGATATGTAGGGTGCAGAAAAGTGCGTAGAAGGAAACCCGCAACTAGGAAACTCCCTAAAATAGAAAATCCTGTAAGTGTGAGCAAGGGAAAGGAAATAGAAACCGGAGAAAGTTCCAAACCAGCAGGAACAGAAATAGGGATAGACCTAAAGCAAAAGGGAATAGAGATCGGAGAAAGCTGTAAACAGCTGGAGGAGATCACATTCCAGGACGAAATAGACCGTCTACTGGCCAATTGTGATGTCATAGAGCCTGTTAACAATAATCTCTTCTCTTATCCTGCTACAGCCCAACTCCCAATAAACCTAGAACCAGTGATTCCAGACCCACTAGTCCACACACGACCATTAGGCCAAATGGAAGAATGGTGGACCAATGACTGGCAATTCCAAAATATAGTCAATAGTCCCTATAGTTTTCTCCCACAGTTTGATCCAGAACCTATCCCTAATCCGCCAATGAGCTATGAAAATTTAGTTGAACTGCATCAGTTTGGTGAAGAACTGATAGGCACTGGGAATAGGATCAGGGAAATTGGGGAGCAGATTTCCTGGAAATATGACGAAAGGGAACGTCACTACTGAACTGCCAGTTGATCCAAGAATAGTGGGAAGGGTTTGGAAAAGTTTGTTTGTATTATAACTAATACAGTAAAACTAACGCTGTAAAATGGGCAATAAAACAATGTAAGATAAACAGTGTGTATTGAAGCAGGTATAATATATAAAACAAAACAGAAGTCGAGGCATCGACAATTTTGGTTATATTTGTATGTTATAATAATCTATGTGTTTATCTGTGCTGATTTTGTTACCAATAATTAGATACTAATAATTCCTATCAATATAAATTAGCAGATGGAAAACGCTAGTAATGAACCAGTTAATGAAGAGAATCAATCTGAGCAAAATCAGGAAAACCAATACATGACTAGACAAGATATTGAAAATATCATTACACAAGGGATAGCCAATGCTATTCCAGAAATTATGGCTGTTGCTAGGAAACCTGTTGAATCACAACAAATCATTCCTAGTAAACGCATTCCGGAAGATAACGACAGTAATAGCATAAATGGAGGCGGCAATCATAAGACTCATGATCCGCAACAGGCCCCACTCCCTAAGGAAAGGAAAGCTGCAACGCCTGGTTGCACTTACAAAGAATTTCTTGCCTGTAAACCAACAGAATTTGCAGGTAATGAAGGGGCAACTGCAACACTGCGTTGGTTAGAGAAAACCGAAGCAGTAATTGCAATAAGTAAATGTGCTGAAGAAGATCAAGTGATGTATGCGTCAAACTTGTTCAAAGAAGGGGCGCTAGAATGGTGGAACACAGTGCTACAAGCAAAAGGAAGAAGAGTGGCCTATGCGATGAATTGGGACGAATTTAAGAGTCTTGTCGAAAGAAAATTCTGTCCCGAATATGAAAAGGAACAAATGGCAAACAAGTTCCTGAGTCATCGTATGATAGGTATCGACTGTCGAGGATATACTTCGACATTCTTCGAATATGCGAGAGTGGTACCTAACCTGGCTTCGCCAGAACCTGTACTCATTTCCCGATATATTTGGGGATTAATCGGAGAAATCCGTAACATCGTTAAAGCTGCAAGACCACGCACTATTGACGATGCTGTAGAATTAGCTAATACCTTAACCGATGAACTGGTACACACAAGAGAAGAAGATCGAAAGAAGGAATTAGCTCAGAAGATTACCCAGGGATTTCGTACGGTAATAATAACCGCTTTAAAAGAAGAGGAACAGGGCAATCCTCAACCCCGCCATTCTGCAGAAATTGCAAGAGAAAGCATTTTGGAAGATGCAATATAACCTGCAATTTTTGCAAATCAGTAGGACATAGTGAAGATAACTGCAAAAAGAAAGCCATAGTCTGCTATAACTGTGGAGAAACCGGACATTACACAACAGAATGCCCTAAATTGATTAAAGCCGCAGATAATAAAGGTAAGCAAACCGAAGGGGCAACTAAGAAGAATGCTCGTGCATTCCAACTGACCACTCAAGAAGCCGAACTCATTCCAGACGTGATAGCGGGTACGTTCTTAGTACATAACGTCTATGCAAAAGTATTATTTGACTCTGGGGCAAACCAAAGTTTCATCAATACTTCATTCTGCCAAGCTCTTAACTTACCCTTAACTACCCTTAGGCAAATTTTTACAGTCGAAACGGCAGATGGAAATTCTGTCAACATAGACAAAGTATTGCAAGAAGGAAAGATAGAACGATTAGGCCATAAGTTTTCTGCAAAACTATTACCTATGAATCTAGCCGAATTTGATGTAGTATTAGGAATTGATTGGTTAGTCGCCAACCATGCTCGAATCCTGTGTGATAAGAATTCCGTAGAAATTCGTACCCCCACAGGAGAAATAATCTTAATTACAGGAGATAGACCTCGAAAGCCACTGAAATTCATTTCAGTAATGAAATTGGCTAGTTATTCAAGGAAACAAGAAATGGTGTATATGATTTCTGTAATCATTAACACTAAAAGTAAGGAAATTCATGACATCCCTATAGTTTCAGAATACCCAGACGTCTTTCCAGAAGAATTACCTGGGTTACCACCGGATAGGGAAGTAGAATTTAGAATTCATCTAATTCCAGGTACTACACCAATAGCTAAGGCACCTTATCGATTAGCACCTACTGAAATGCTAGAATTGAAAAAGCAGTTAGATGAATTACTAAGCAAAGGATTTATACAACCTAGTTCATCCCCTTGGGGTGCACCAGTGTTGTTTGTGAAAAAGAAAGATGGGTCGATGAGAATGTGTATCGATTATAGGGAATTGAATAAGGTTACAATTAAGAATAGATACCCACTACCTGGGATTGATGATCTTTTTGATCAATTACAAGGAGCTAGGTATTTATCTAAGATAGACTTAAGATCCGGATACCACCAGTTAAAAGTACAAGAGGAGGACATACCTAAAACTGCTTTCAGAACTAGGTATGGTCATTATGAGTTTACAGTCATGCCCTTTGGATTAACAAATGCTCCAGCAGCATTTATGGACATGATGAATAGGATTTGTAAACCATACTTGGATAAATTTGTGATCGTGTTCATTGACGATATACTCATTTATTCCAAAAGTCAGGAAGAACATTGTGGGCACCTGCATGCACTCTTAACCTTGTTAAGAAAGGAAAAGCTTTATGCCAAACTCTCGAAGTGTGAATTCTGGCTGCAGGAAGTACAATTTTTAGGTCATATGGTGAATCACGAAGGAATTCACGTAGATCCTGCTAAAATAGAAGCAATCACCAATTAGAAGGTTCCACGAACGGCTATCGAAGTTAGAAGTTTTCTAGGATTAGCTGGATACTATAGACGATTTATTAAAGATTTCTCCAAGATAGCTGTACCTTTGACCAAGCTAACCCGTAAGGCAGTTAAGTTCGAATGGGGACCTAGACAAGAGGAAGCTTTTAAGATTCTAAAGCACAAATTGACGAATGCTCCAATCTTAGCTTTAACGGAAGGAAAAGAAGACTTTGAAGTATACTGTGATGCTTCAAAATTAGGATACGGGTGTGTATTGATGCAACGCAAGAAGGTAATTGCGTATGCCTCTAGGCAATTGAAAAAGCACGAAGAAAATTATACAACTCATGACCTATAGTTAGGAGCCATAATTTTTGCCCTTAAAATTTGGAGACATTATCTGTACGGAAGTAAGTTTACTATCTATACAGATCATAAAAGTTTAAGGTATATTGGGCAAAAAGAGTTAAATATGAGGCAAAGAAGGTGGATGGAAATCCTAAGCGATTACGAATGTGATATTCAATATCACGAAGGAAAGGCAAACGTAGTCGCAGATGCCTTAAGTCGTAAGTATCATGAAAAGCAAAAGCGAGTCCGTGCTCTTAGGTTAAATCTACAATTAGATTTAATGGAACAATTAAAGAACATTCAGGAAATGGCAATTAAGGAGGATGCCGAAGGAATGAAAGGTTAACTAAAAGAACTAGAACAAGGAAAGGATGGAATATGGAGATTCCACAAGAAACGAATTTGGGTACCTAAACAGGGAGAATTAAGAAATAAAATTTTAGAAGAAGCTCATAAATCTAGATATACTGTACATCCAGGAAACAATAAGATGTACCAAGATTTAAGAAATAATTTCTGGTAGATAGGAATGAAAAAGGACATAGCTGAATATGTAACCAAGTGTCTTACTTGTTCACAAGTTAAGGCAGAACACCAGAAACCTTCAGGACTACTACAACAATTAGAAATGCCTGTATGGAAATGGGAACTCATAACAATGGACTTTGTTACTAAGTTACCCAAAACCAGAAAAGGTATTGATGCTATTTGGGTAATTGTGGATCGATTAACCAAATCAGCTCATTTTCTACCAATGAAGGAAACCTTTAGCATGGAAAGGTTAGCCAAGTTGTATGTAGATGAAGTAGTATCCTTACATGGAGTCCCACTCTCCATCGTATCGGATAGAGATAGTCGTTTCACTTCCCATTTCTAGACAAGTTTCCAGGAGGCAATGGGAACTCGACTCAATTTAAGTACCGCATATCATCCTCAAACGGACGGACAAAGTGAAAGGACGATACAAACAATGGAAGACATGCTCCGAGCATGTGTAATTGACTTTGGTGGTAATTGGGATAGCCATTTGCCATTAATTGAATTCTCCTATAACAATAGTTATCATTCGAGCATCGAAGCTGCTCCATTCGAAGCACTATATGGACGCAAGTGCAGAACTCCCGTTTGTTGGGCAGAAATAGGAGAAAGTCAATTATTAGGTCCCGAAATCGTACAAGAAACCACTGACAAAATAATACAAATTAAGGAAAGATTGAAGACAGCTAGAGATCGTCAGAAGAGCTATGCAGACAATCGCCGCAAGCCACTAGAATTTCAGGTAGGAGACAAAGTACTTTTGAAAGTTTCTCCTTGGAAAGGAGTAGTACGATTTGGTAAGAAAGGAAAATTGAGTCCAAGATATGTTGGACCATTCCCAGTGATCCAACGAATAGGACCAGTAGCTTATCGTTTACAACTACCAGAAGAATTAGCAGGAGTACATTGTGTGTTTCATGTATCCAATCTCAAGAAATGTCTATCAGACGAATCCCTGGTAGTACCTCTTCAAGATATAGAGGTAAATGAAAAACTGAAATTCGTAGAGAAACCCCTACAAATAGAAGACCGGAAGATCAAGTTTCTCAAACACAAGCGACTCGTACTAGTGAAAGTCAAATGGGAATCCAGGAGAGGACCATAATATACTTGGGAACTGGAACCAGAAATGAAGAGAAAATACCCTCATCTATTTCAGTAAATCTCGAGTACGAGATTTTTCTCAAGGTGGGGAGGATGTAACAACTGTCACTAAAATCAATAATTAGGATGATAATTAGTCAATACGAAAACCCTAATTGAGACACCCAAGTAATTCTGCATTAGCCCTAAAATTTTCAGAACAATCGAAATCAGGATCAGGGCCCCTAAAACTCGAGGGGGACAAACCCTAGTTTAATAATTATCTAAATTAAACGTTGTAAAGTTTTGATTGGCTGAAATTTTGAATCACCCAAGCTATACCCGAGCCTAGGCAGCCTATGAATTAGACTTCTTAGCTTACGGACCGCAAGGGAAGGGCTTACGGTCTGTAAGCATGTCCCAAAAATCACTATAAATAGCCGACCTTGGGACTTGAACTGAGAAATGAAAACGACGTAAAGTTGATGTCTGTACGTCGAGTTAAGGCTGTAATACTACAATAAACACACACACGATCACGAGGTGCTGCCACAATCAGGGTAATAACTCGATCGCTATTACGATTCAACGTCCGATCGATTATAACTATCCAACGATTGTCTGAGTGCTGCTCAAATTGAGCTGATACTTTGTTATTCATTGTGATTTCGACTTGAATGTTTGAGTGATGTTCGAATTCGGACTATGCTCTGTCATTTGTTGTGAATCCATTGAATTATTAAGTATTGCACTTATTAATTGTTGTGAGGGTTTAATCTCGTGAATTGATGTAACTGCTGAATTAGTTACTAACCCGTTTGTGTGTACATTGTTAATTAAATTAGGTTAATCACAGGCAAATCAGTAAGGCTTAAACTCTGCTCGTAAAATCTGCAATGTGAATCATTCTCTTTTTATCAACTGTTTTACAAAACTCCAAGTTATTTTCAAAGTTATAATTACAGGGATTAAGTCTTTGTAATCACCAAGTTACAGCCGGTATGTGGGGTTTTGTATACATAACTTGATAATCTTCAACATTGGGGCAGCCAATGGGTGATATGACCATAATCACAGACACCACTGGACAGGTGGGCCAGTGGGTCGAGTGGTAAAGTACCGTGGGTAGTTGGTTTGATAAATCAGAAACATTGAAATCGCTCTTAATTCTGTGAATTATAACTAATGTGTCGTTTTAGTAAAATGAATGATTCACTCAGTATTTCCCCGCTGACAAAACCTTTTTCAAACATGTTTCAGGTGATATGTTGTGAGCAAAGAAAGAGAAGTGCCGTGACGCACTCCCAGCTTAGAAAAATGACTCAGTGTAAATAAACAAAAGAAACATGTTTTGAAAATAAAGATTTCCCCGGGAAATCACATTGTTGTAAATTTCGGGAGTTATCCCTAAAGTTATAAAACGAGCAGTTTAAATTATTAAAAGATCCTGTTTTACAAGACTTCCGCTGTCGCCAAAAATGTAAATACCGCAGGATTTCTGTCCCGCGGCTCCTGAAACGGGTCAAACCGGGTCGGGGGCCGTGACAACCACCCTCCACCATCACCCTCTCTCTCTCCCTCTCCGATTCCGGCGAATGTCCGGCTACTCACGGTGGAACTAGGGTTTTCCGGCCGTTTTTTACGGAGGAACCAGGGTGTACCCCCTTAAACCGCACCTCCCGAGACCTTTTCCAGCGTCGGTTTTCCGATTCGAGCTGCGGGGATGACACTTTCAGCTCCGGCAGCCGTGTTTCAACAGGTTCACTCCGGTAACATCTGAACTCGTCATCTTCTTCATCTCGTTTTTCATTAGATCCTTTTGGATCCACCCCTTTTCTGGTTCCTTACGTGATTTACAGGTGGTAGTCTTGGATACCGGATTCGGGTGAGAAATCTGAGGTGGCGAAGTTTTCGCGCCATAGGGCGAAAACGGCGGCGGCTTGACCAGGGGTGGTGAACTTAGCGGATCCGGATCGACGGTTGGAAACAGGGGTGGCTAAATCGTTGAAGAATAAGGATTGACGGCCGGTTGATTTGGGGGTTCTGTGAATGGTTGAGCACATTTTGTTTGGTTGATAGTTTGATCCTCTGGTTGTTGAGTATTTGTAAACGAATGTCACACTAGTTTTATATTAAAGTCATAGGAAGTTTATGTATATATATTATCTTATTTTTCAGGTTTCTCTTTGGAACTAAAATATCTTACACGTTTTTTAAATTATATTTTAAAAGTACAACATTTATCCCCAAAGTATGCAACAGCAACAGGTAGATTTTAGGAGTAGAATTTAGATGTGTGCGTTCGCTGTTAAAAAGATGTGCATGAGATTTTTTTGAGTTTCAAAAAAAAAAAAAGTGGGTTGGATTCCTAGATATGAATGCAACTGTGATTTTAATGGCTATATAAGTAAAACAAACTTGTCAAATGTAGATACTAAAAATCGGTTTACACTCATCACTTGAAACTCATGTATAATTTATGCATGATGTCGATTTGGTACTTCGCTAGTTTTATACGCATTGACCCCTATTTGGTTACCCTCATAAGAACAACAATGTACTCAAATGTGCATCACTCAAAAACAAATCAAGGTACATGAACGATTACTTTAAAAATAAAGGGCCTATCTTTAAAAAAATGAAACTGCAGTGTCCTATATTAACTATAATAGAAATTACAAAGTCAAACGTGTTAAAAAAAATAAAATAAAAATATGCTGGCTATGGGGTTCGAACCCATGCGCACTTATGTGCAGAAGATCTTAAGTCTTCCCCCTTAACCTCTCGGGCAAACCAGCTTGTTGTAAATAGTTGTGGACCTTTTAATATATATAGCGCAAAAATATATAAATTTATATATATGCGCATTTATTACATTATTTTGGGTAAAGACGCATTTATTACATTAGCGATTTTAAATAGGAAAATTCAAATATTAAATAATTAAAATACATCCTAAACCAGATCAATTAACGAATTCTTTTAAGCATTGTTTTGAAACTTGGTCGGACGGGCGGGTTAAGGAACCGAGCATCTTGCGTGTTCGTATCGCTTGCAATAAGCAGTTGGATTATCCGTTTTGTTAAGTTTGTAGAATTGTTGAACAAAAAACTTATATTTGTTTTGCATAAATGATTTTAACATAACTTATTTTTAGATGATTAACATCTTTGAATTTAGTGTTTTTTTAGTGCTCTTCTTTTTACAAAAGATACAACAACAATAATCGTAAATAACATATCCAGCAAATAGCTTTGCTATAAAGTTTGAAAATGATAGAATAGAGTTACACAAAACTTACCATTATTCCGGAAGAAAAAAGATTTTCCGTTAATATAAAAAGAAATTGGAACCTTTGACCCAGAAACCCTCTGAAAGTAGAGAATAAACCTCATGGAAATAATGTGGATCCTGTTCCAATCATAAACTTTCATGTGGGATCACATGAATTTGATGATCATACCCTACCATAATTTATGATATAGCTACTCATATTTATTTCTCCCATATTTTTATTAACGAAAAGAGAAAAATATTACTATCATAGTATGTTTTAGATCATAAATTATATCCAAAATAATTAAAAAAAATTAAAATTTAAATCATTCTAATTTGTCTGAGATTCTAAGAAACTGAAATTTTAATTAGTTAGAAGAATTTAGAGGCTATTTGGCAACTTATGAATGGTTAGACTACAAGGTATGGTGATGGACCATCCTTGGAGGATGATCCGCCACGTAGGCGCCACGTCACATTCCTCTCTAAGATGGTCCATCCTCCAAAACTAGAGGGCATGGTAGGATGGTCCTAGTCATAGTCTTCCACCACTTTTTATGTTTTTTTTTTTTTTTTTTAGTATTCTATTTTTTTTACATTTAAGAAATATACAAACAAAATATTTTCATTAATATTAAACCCACATTACATAAATATTAAAAAAAAACATAAACTTAAAAAAAAACAAAGACTTAATAAAAATAAACATAGAGTTAAATAATTTGATGTTTTTTCATGATGTCGTGTTGTAATTTTTTCAACATCGAACGTTTCGGCTCGGGTTCGTGCTCGACATTCATCGTTATTATTTCCCGGGTTGTCGGAAGTGCCAATGAAAGCCTTGGCTAAGGCTTCTTCTTCGATTGGGGTCCACTTAGTCGCATTCGGTTTCGACGTTTGATCACCCACCACTTGTTTGCCTTTGTTTCGTTTTCCTTTCCCTTTAGGCGGTTGGGTTTCGGGAACAATCTCCACATCGTCTTCGGGTTCGGATTGGGTCGGGATCGGTTGAGGTTGAACGGGTGGTGTGGAGATCGGTTGAGGTTGAACGGGTGGGAAGTTCCAAGCACCCCGCATCATCATTTGTTGAAGGGCTTGATTTTGGGAGATTTGAGCGAATTGGTTTGGCGAGTGTTGGAATGAAGCAAACGCGTTCGATGAATATTGCGAGAATTGGTTCGGTTCTAGCGTTGGATAATATCCCGGAACCGAAAAAACATTAGGTTGGGTCGGATTGTTGGGAGTATTCGGGTTGTTCGAAGTGTTCGGGTTCTCCGGGTTGTTGAACGGATCCATGAAAATTATGTGGAAGAAGGTTTATAGAATAGTGGAAGAAGGAGTATAAAAATTATGTGAGAAAGAGGTGAAATTTTGGGGTTAATTTGGTGATTGAAAGTGAAAATGGAAGTTAAATTTATATATTTTATAAATATGACCGTTTGGCATTTTTCAAATTATGGAAATTTTGTTTTTTTTTATTTTAACGGTCAAAAAGTGAAAATGGGACCCACATTTTTGCTTCGTCGCAAACGGCTAGAAGCCGACGGAGAGGCCGGGACGGGATGGGGGCGGCACGGTGTTTGGACCGTCGCCGACCCAGGACGAACCGGGGCCGCACCCCATACCGTCTAGCCTTAAATGCTAAACCAGTAAGAGGTCTCAACCATTAAGTGTTAAACCATTAGACCCAGTATAATGTTTAACCGTTTAGAGACAAATGTATGAGCAATTCAGATTATATGTGTTAACCATTCAGACTTAGTATAATGATTAACCATTCAGAGGCAAATGTCTTAACCATTCAATCATTTGCTCGTGATACAAACAGTGTGAATCATTAAGTGATGAACCAGTGAGAGGTCAAAACCGTTAAGAGCATCATTAAGAGGTAAACAAACAGCCCATTAATTACACATTTAGTAGACATTCTAGACATTTGTATATTTGATAAAAAGAATTATTAAAATGTGGTGAGTTTGGTGATTTTTTTAACGGTAAATTTGGATCACTGACAGACCATTGAAATATCATCATGCTACCGACAGAACCACCCGATCATATCCATCTCCACTAGGCTATAATGTTTATATACCAATTCAGGAGTAAACCCAATAAATCTGGGAAAAACCCTCTTATGGGAATCGAACCAAGGACCTAACGGTCGCTAAGCCTTATCTTACCTCAAGATGCCAGTAGGCTATAATGCCATGGGCGGTGATTTTGGTGATGACCAGTGGCGAAGTATAGAAGGGACGGGGAGGGGCGCCCGACCCTCCGAACTTTTCGCTCAATAGTGTTATATATATAGTTTTCGTATAGAAATATTGGGGTATATACGTTTTTGACCCCCCGGTTCTATAGAAATTTTTTGGTATATACGTTTTCGACCCCCCCCCTCCCGCTATTCGGGTCAAGCTTCGCCACTGTTGATGACGGTGGGGTGATGAAGTTAACTATTATGTTTTTTTTTTCTAAGTAGCTCTATATAAAATGAGTCAACAAATCTAAACTCAGCCATCAATATAAAGTTTGGAAAGATTTTTAGCAAAACTACGTAGTTTTGGATGGTTTCACATTTAAGCTTAGATGTGAAACAACCACATATTCACTTTTCCCATATAATTAATACCGTAAAATTATAATACATGATAACAGAATAATGTTTTCATAATCGGTCTAGACATGCTGTCTTACCGGTCTACTAATTAAAGTAGTTTAAAAAACCAAATTAAGTTATGTATAATTTAAAACTATAAATTATAACTAAGTTAAAACAAAATATGAAGTTGTTTTAACTTTTAATGTGGATTTTGTATTTTAATAAATATGAAATCTTAAATAAATAAATAAATAATATATAAAACATCAACTTGTATACGAGTAAATTAGATTTTGAAATCCAATACAAACACCGAGTCTGATTCATCGGTTCAACAAGTGTGACCGGTAACCAGACGGTTTAAATGAGGACGATTTAAATACACTTAACCAGTAATTATAATAGAAACATATAACCAGTTCTGAAAAGACTCGTTATAGAAACATATCAATCGCAAAAGCTGTACAAACATAGGTTGGTCCCGAACTTCAAACCTTAACATATGTAAACATTAAACGAATTAATTGTTTCGAAATGATGGGTACCCAAATATATGGCCTAGTAAAAGAACAATAAATATCAAGTGAAAAACAGCTGAATAGCTATCATGTTCATGTTCATTAAAATACAAAATGAAAATTCAAGGGGATTGGTAGGTAACAGTGGATCAGAACCACAATTTGTTTTTTTGAACTGTTGTCATGATTATTGTCGCAAAACAGATGGGTCGTTTTCACGTGGCCATTCATGCATTTTATGCAAGATTTTTTTTTACCTGTGTTTAAACAAAATATATTCAATCAAATATATTTTCTTACTAGTCGTTACAAATTTCTAAAAATCGGGCTCGGACATATAGTATAAATAACCTAGAATTAGGCCTAGGACCTCCAAGTATTAATTAGTGCAAATTTGTTGTTTTATATTTGTTTAATTTCTTATAAAAGCAAACCATTCTATTATAAGGCCACTCGGGGCGGTACGTGATGGAGCTCGATAACGCGTTAAACTATCACGCTACACCGCCGCCGGTTCTTTTATAACGCGTGAAGTTTGAAACGCGTTATTTCCTTCACGCGTTGAAGTTTGTTGTTGTTCCATGTTGTCGCCGCCTCCATGTTCTGCATAATTATTTGCTCTGCATGTTGCAGAATTAAAAATGGAAGTATAGTTCATCATGGCAACACGTGTACATGGAAGAAATTAAATGGAAGTATGCATCCAACACGTGTACATGGAAGAAAATGGCAGAAGTCTAAAAATAAAAATTATAAAAAATTGGGGAGTGATAGAATTCCATCACTAGTGATTCCACCCCTCCTACATTTCTATCACTAGTGATGGAAATTGGATTGATGACATGGCATTACTTGATTGGATAGTGGGAGTGATGGAATTCAATCACTAGTGAACCACCCCTAGTCCCCTAATTGTGTTAGATTTTTACTTGGTTTCCAACATGGATAAAAGATTACCATTTATAATAATCAAGAAATGAAAAAAGGGTCCCAAAATTTCATTTCGCCTTGGGCCTTCAAAAAGGTTGGAACGGTCCCGCTAATACTCTATACTAGTTGATGCCCCGCCCGCGTTGCGGGGCGGTAGACAGAATATTTCTCAACCAATTAAAAAATTATATTACTACAATTTTGAAAAAAAAAACACTAAAACAATGGCAAGACCGTAATTTTGAGCTCGGTGCAAAACTGTAATTTGTAGGACTAAGGAGTGAGTGTTAGGCAGCTTTTCGAAACGAAAAAAAAAAGTAAATCGAGTCAACCAATTAAAATAAAACAATTCTATAGTTTTGCTAAAGAAGCTAAAAGGATGACAATACTGTAATTTTGAACTGAGGGCAAAATTTTATTTTTTTGACTTGGGTAAAATCGTAATTTGCTAAAAGCTAAAGCGATGACAATACTGTAATTTTGAACCAGTGACAAAATCGTAATTTTGAAGATAGGGAAATTCGTAATTTTGAACTGGAGGTAAAATCGTAACATGTCCGGGCCAATGGGGGAGTGTCACGCAGCAATCTGACACTATTCTCCAACACGCCTTTTAAAAAAATTAAAACGATGACAATACTGTAACTTTTAACTGGGGCAAAATTGTAATTCCAGGCTGATGTAAAATCGCAATTTGCCAAAAGTTAAAGCGATGACAATACTGTAATTTTTAGCCAGGAGTAAAATCATAACTTTGAATATAGACAAATTCGTAATTTTAAAGAAAGAGTAAAATCAAAAATATCCTAACTAGTAGGAGGCAACAACCTGACACTATTCCCCCATATTAGTAATACCACCGCATGCCATTGGATGGCCGCCCATTTTAGCCAATGAGAAACGGGAAGTATTCCCTCTCATAGAAAATGTAAATATAGAAACATTAGTAATACCATCGCATGCCCAGTGGCGGATCTAGGATTCTGACCAAGCGGGAACGTTTTATAAATAGGCGGTAACGAAATCGAAAAAACGTCAAATTTTTCCAAAAATTACACTAAAAACGTCAAAAATTTTCCGACCAAGCGATAGCGAAGGCTACCCCTTGGTCCTCTATAAATCCGCCCCTGCGCATGCCATTGGATGGCCGCCCATTTTAGCCAATGAGAAACGGGAAGTATTCCCTCTCATAGAAAATGTAAATATAGAAAATATAGGTCCATGCATATAAAGATTTTCATAGAGTGAAACAGACAAAGAAGGTAGGTTGTAATATGTGTATCTTAGGGTGAGAGTATTTTTGTGTATTAACTAGTAGATGCCCCTGTCCGTGTTACGGGGCGATGTCTAAATAATTCTTAACCAATTAAAAAAATATTATTGTAATTTTGCTAGGAAAGAAAAACAAAAACGATGATAAGGCCGTAATTTAATTTGGGCTCAGGGCAAAACTGTAATTTTTCAGGACTAATGAGTTAGTGTTAGGCAACTCCTTGACACGAAAAAAAATTAAATCGAGTAAACCAATTAAAACAAAAAAACCTTTATAGTTTTGGTAAAAAAAAACTAAAACGATGGGAAAAACGTATTTTTTAACTGATGGCCAAATCATAATTTTAATTTGGGGATAAACTGTAAACTAAATGGACCAACGGGGGAGTGCCAGGAAGTTGCCGGCACGACTGTAATTTTACACTGGGGGCAAACTTGTAATGTCACCAGGAAAACAAACAAAAACGATGAGGAAAATGTAAATTTAAGTTGAAGGTAAAATCATAACTTGGCTGTGAGAAAAAAAACTAATGGCAAAACTATAAATTTATACGGGTCAAAATCATAATTTTGAACCGAGGGAAAAATTGGAATTTTTAGCTGGGAGCGAAAGCGTAAATTTATTTTTAAGTGGGGTAAAAACATAACTTTGAACTGATGGGAAAATCGTATTTTTAAGGGAAAAAACTAATGGCAAAACTGTAAATTGAAACGGGGGCAAAATTGAAATATTTAGTTGGGAGCATAAGCGTAAATTTATTTTTAAGCGAGGGCGAAATAATAATTTTTAATTGATGGCAAAATCGTAATTTTAAAGGAGGATAAAATCGTAAATTTGTTGGGTCAATAGGGGAGTGCCAGACAGCTACCTGACACTATTATCCCTGTCGCCCATTTAGCCCAATGAAAGCCGACAACTATTACCGTGTTGGCGGCCGACACTTGGTTTTGTTATTGTTGAGAATGAGAATTAAGTGTAAAGTGTAATATTGGAGTACTACCGTAATGGTTTAGACGCACAATTCTAATTGCACAGTTCGTTCATGGGTCAGATTTGGACAAATAGTACGACTAGTTTAAACACATTGTTGTAATCACTTTAAACTTTAGACGCCCTATTGTAACTTTACATCTATGAGTTTAAGAAAATAAGGAAAGCTGTATCAATTTAGGATAAATTACACTTTTCATCATTTATGTTTGTATCGGATTGCAATAGATACCCTTTAACTTCAATAATTACAGTGGCAGTCTTTTATTTGGAAAACCCATTACACCTTAGGTCCTTTAGCACTAACCCAGTTAAATTTATCAATCAAGTCTGGTCATGTACAAGGCACATGAGGGTATTTCAGTCATTTTACACTACCCTTTTATTTAATTTAAGTATATTTATAAATAAAACCATATCCATTTGTTATTGTCCTTCCTCTCCACTTGCCATCACAACCAACCCACCACCAATATTATTGTCACCTCTTACTCTCTCACCTCTCTCCCTCTCTTTCTCTAACACCAGAACCCACCACCACTATTATAGTCACACATACACTCTCAATATCTTCTTCTACAATCCCATTTACCACCCACCACCATCATTGCTTCCGCCTAACCACACATCCCCGACAACCATTAGCAAGTTCTGATGTATCCTTAACCCTCACTCAAAATCTATAACCACCAGCCCTTCTTAAAAAGTCAAATAATAATCAAATATCAAATGAGCAATCTTTAATTTTTATGATTGTGACTGTTTCTAGGGAATCTTTAATTTTTATGATATGTAAACTATTTCTAGCAATCTTTAATCAAATATCCAATGATCAAACTTTCCAGATAACAGCTACATCTGAACCAAACCATTTCAATCCAACTCTCCAAACACACACTTAATCACACACGCCCCAATCAAAATCACGAGTACGCCGGCGACTGTTACACGGTAAGGATTTCACGCATACAGTTAGTTGTCGTCAAGTTGTTAAAGGACGGGCAACTTAAAGGACAGGAACAACGAGTGAGAACACGAACTGACAGAATAGTCACCGGCATAAACAATCTAACAACCTCCCTCCGTAACGGTTGCCGGAGAACACGAAACACAAACCGGCAAAACGGTCGCCGGTAGAAGGGGTGGGTGTGGCGTGGAGGAGATCGTTGAAGAGGAAGGGGTGTGGTGGGGTAGGGTAGTTGCAGGTGGCGGCTGGCATGGAGAAAGAGAGAAGAGGGTTTATTGGGTGTGTGATAAAGAGATAAAAGAGGGGTAGAATAAAACTTGTTGTTCAGTTTAATTACACAAAGAGCCCCTAAAATGGTAAAATGACGGTTGTACCCTCATATGGGGTCCATGTGACACCATCTAATGTTAAAAATAAACTGAGTTAACGCTAAAGGACCTAACGTGTAAAGGGTTTTCCAAATAAAGGACTGCGACTGTAATTATTGAAGTTAAATGGCATCTATTGCAATCCGATACAAACATAAAGGACGAAAAGTGTAATTTACCCATCAATTTAAAAAAAAATTAATGAAAGCTATATCTAAACAAATAAAAAAGTTAACATTATAGAAATGGTTAGTTTTTTCGACATTTTTAATCATCTATAACTTATAACTTACAATATTATCACCTCCCCGGTTTTAACAATTAAAATAGTAACATCAACGACTGTGTGATTTGCTTCAGGGGCGGATGTATACACATACAAGGGGGAGCGCCCGCTACCGCTTGGTCGGAAAATTTTTGACGTTTTTAGTGTAAATTTTGGAAAAATTTAACGTTTTTTCGATTTCGTTACCGCCTATTTATAAAACGTTCCCGCTTGGTCGGAATCTTAGATCCGCCACTGATTTGCTTCTTATAAAAAATTTGTTTGTTTTAAATCACATTATGCAATATCTATAATGCATTGAACCATATAATTTGACTACTTATTTTCAAGTTTTCTGTATGAAGAAACTTGTGAACGAAGTTTGTTTATTGTAGTAGTGTGAAACAAGTAAATATAAGATAAGTAAATAACTAGGAAATTAATAGAAAATATGTAAATAATGAGGAGAAAGAGAAAGGTATCCAACATCTCCATCAAAAAAACTAGGGAAAATTATAGGAAAAAACTGTATAGTTTGATGCGTCCTTAAACCAACCAACTAAAGGCTTCTAGTGTGATTTTATGGACATTGGTGTAAAATATAGAAGTAGATTTAGTGGACGAGTGTGAGTTTGTCGTTTTAAAAAAAATACCAACCTACTAATTTTAATCGATGAGACGCAAGTACTTTGCTAGTTATGTGTGAATGGTTACACATGCCATCATAGTCAGTTTAGTTTCGAAAATTAAAGTATTTGAGAAGTGGCATGATAACATAAGTCAATCGTTATCATATTAGAAGAATCTTTAGAAAAATCTATGTGCAATGTTTGATTCGTTTGATTTGGACCACTAATTGTATGGACCATTATCTATTGCCAGAATCGTGACACACTTGGGGCCATTTGCGTGTGAAACGGTTGAATTGTTAGGATTCAACCTTTCGAGAATGGATATAACGTATACATGCTATAATTGGATTTTTGTGAATATATCGAAGTGTCTAGCTGACGTCAAATTCGAAACTACAACATTTTCATATTATCAATTAGCAAGTGTTGGGAGCATACATGTATTGTACCTTAGGTTTTATAAGTTTTTCAAAAAAGTTTGGATGTAGGTCCATGGGACATTATATTTTATTATTATCTTTATTTTTATTATTGTTTTTTTATGATTTCTTTGTTTTAGTTTTATTACTTATTTAAATCATGTATTTACTTTTGTAATACACATTAATTTATTTTTTTTTAAATTTTATTTGTGTCCGTACACGACGTAATGTGCGTATGTGGTTCAATGTTTTTACGTCTATTTTTCTCATATGATGGGTTCGTCGCAACTCGCAGGTCATATATCGACTTAGTTATTCTTTTTTATGTTTTACGTTTTGGTCTAATTTCTTCATATTAACACACCGCAATGGGTGTGTGTGGTTCAATGATTTTACGTCTACGTTTCACGCAATGTAACTTTTTCCATTTTTATTATTTTGTTTACGAGTTTTTCCGGTGTTGGTTGTCGTCGGCGGTAGTATAGCATTGGTGCAACTTGTCACGGTTTTATGTTCCACCGCAACGCGAGGGCTTACTATATAATCATATATGTGCTAACAAAATGTACTACAAAATGTTTCTAACTTCTCTCAAAATGGTTGTAACTTCTCTTATACTTAAGGTACATGCATGATTATGGTGTAACAACTTTTATTAATGAGTCATTTTCTACACGTTATGGACGTGCGTAGTCTAACGTTTTTACGTCTTCTTTTCCAGTGTTGCTTGTCATTGACGATGTGGTGTGTTATTAGTGTTGTTGGTATGGTTGTACCTCGCCGTAGCGCGGGGGTGCTTCCATCTAGTTAAATACTAAATATTTATTTTTAGGTATAAGCAATACTAACATGAACATTATTTTTTCTAAGTGGGGCATAAGAACTTAAATCATTTGGGTTTGTAAGGGCAGGCGGGGTGGAGCCGTGATGGGCTTCCATCACGCATGGAGGCCTCCAAAACACCGCCGCCACCTCTAAAATTCACGCGTTGAATTTTGTTTCCGTGGAAAGTTCACGCGTTGAACTTTGGTGAGTTTGTGACCGGTGTGATTATTTGACCGTTTTTTAACGTTAATGTTTAATAAAAAAAAACCTTTAAACCATTTATATATACTTCACAACTTTTAATCATTTCACCCACACCAAAACACAAACACATATCACACATTCTACATATTTCCCAAATGGATTTTCCTACGCATTCGACGTTTCTGATGGACAGCGATAGCGATACCCAGTCGTCTTCTGACAATGAGACGCTTAAATATTTTGTGTCAGTGTATAACGAACTTGAGTTCGTTCCGCCCAAAGAAGAAGATGGTGGATCGTGATCGTATACATGCCAACGAAGTGTTAATGAACGATTATTTTGTGGAGAATCCGGTCCACAATGCCGAAACACTTAGAGATCGGTTTCGTTTACCAAAAGAATTATTTTAAAGATTGTTGGAGACATCAAAGCAACTGAAGAATGGTTTCAAGAAGTGTAACATTTATGCTTGAAATCATTGTAAACAGTTCAGTTATTAATAAAACAAGGTTATTTGATCCCAATGTTTGTTTGGTTATGTTCTACATTTTTCATGTTTTGAATTTTGTTCAATTTTAAACTCTACATCGCTTTCTGGAGAATTATACGCAAACTGGTGCGTGAACGTACTCAGTTTAACGCGACAAATACTGCGGAACATCAACATATACTTAACATACCTTAAGTAACCTTTACTTAACTTAGAAATAAGTTTTGAAGGCTTTGGTATGGCAAAAACAAGTTAATTCGCTTACAGGGACTAAACTTGACAAACTGCGAAAGTATGCTAATTTGAACTGTAACAGACATTCCGGAACATGACCATAAGTTAAACATACCATAAATATCCTGTACATAGCTTAGAAATAGGCTTTGAGGGGTTCGGTGTGCTAAAATAAACTTTTGGCATTCAGGGACTAAAAGTGTCAAAAAGTGCATAAGTTTGCACTTTCGCGCATAACTTACGTTCTGAATACATCCAGACATCTAAAATTTTATGTAAGCACTAAGATATTTTATTTTAGTGTTTGGCATAAGAAAAATCCATTCGTCGCGTAATTTAGATCGTTTTTCGCGCTTATGCGCATTCCGTCGTAATTAACCGAACATCGCGATCGTACAACCAAACGAACCGACATCCGGCATATTTTTGAGCATGTTTCATGTCCACAATGTTTAAGCATCATTTTAGGGCCTTAAAGTTGGCTTAACAAGCCTTAAACATACCGGAAAAGGCTGTAAACACCAACAGGGACTGAAACTGTCATTTTTCAAAGATGGTTGCAGATCAGAACATCCAGGCGGGCCGCGTAAGCCCTGTCTGAACCTTACGCGGGCCGCGAGGCCTCCCCAGATATGCAGAAACTCGTTTTCACTGCCGTTAGCAGCCTTTCAACACTCCAAAAGGCAATGCCTCTTGCAAATCTCTGGGGTTGGGGTCATAGTGTGATACTATAACATTTTGACACTTGTACGGATGAGATTCAAGCACGTAAATCGATAAACGATCCTAACGGTCTTGCATAACCTATAAATACCCCCCCCCATTCTTGCAAAACCCACAAAATCTGATCTAAAAGCTCTAAGTTGAAGCCATTGCTTCATACCTGAGCTACTGGATCAAGATTTGCTTTCGGGGACCCTTCGTAAGTGTTCTTTCGTTCTTTTATCGCTTTTCGAGTCCTAAAGTCAAACTTTGTTTGACTTTCTGCATTGACCAGTTTATGGTCAATGCTAAGTTCGTTTGAACTTCATAACGTGAGCGTGATCACGATGGTTATAGCCCATAGTGACTATACCTACTGATTACCACGTTATCTAGGCTCAGTGACGAGTCGTAGTTTCGGCCAAAATGCGCATTCTTGCGTATTTTGTAACCAAACTACTCATACATATCAAAACCGTTTGTTTTAATACCAAACCTGTTTTCTAAACTTAGTCAAGCATGTTTTAACATGCTTAGCTCATCACTTTTAGTTTAGTGCTTATATAGGGTCGTAAGGTAAGCGATCTAAACAATCGCTTATACTTTCGAACCCGACCCATTTGGTCGATCATTAGGATCCGACTAAACGCTTTAGGTGACCATAGTTGTATAGGGAATAACCTTTCGAGGTTATACCTTATGGTCACGACGTTTATTTAGTTGTATGATAGGTAGTTTATATGCCTTAGGTAAATTACCAAAATGCCCTTTTTACGCCAAAATTCATATTAAGCATATGTAACATAACTTTTGATATCTAAACTGATTTGGCAACAATATTAGATATGTTAAGGCATATTTTACTTATCATAGGGCTAGTTAGGCGTTCCGAACGCGTTTTACATGAACGACGTGTTAAAGTAGCATAAGCTACCTAAACGGGTCGTAATGGGTCGTAAGCACTTTGGTTAGGTTTCATTTTAGTATGTAGGCTTTTGTTAAACCATATTACATGAGTCTCCATACTCGTTTGGTTTACGAACCCTCATTCTATCCAATCCTCCGATTTAGGTCCGGTATATTAACATAGTTACCTATATTAGGTGCCGTTTGATATCCGTGATCTCTAGCATTGTTTGGTTCTTACACAAGGACTTCTAAGCAATCTCAAGTGAGTACATAGACCCCTCTTTTACTGTTTTCCAAACTGTTTTGAGGTGAAACACATGTGCCTACTTGCTACTTTCATGCTTTTCATGCTTTCATATCATATGCTTGTTATGTTCATTAGTACATTATAGTACATGATTTCATTACATTTTATGCTATGTATGTCCATTGTGTGCATACTTAGTACATTGTTTTACATTACATTTCACGCTATGTATGTTCATTTGATTACATACTTAATGCATTGTTTTCACATGCTTACATTTGGTATGACATTTGGTTTGTTCAAATGGGACAATATACATTCATTAACATTAGCTACACCGTTCGTTAGTAGGTAGTGGTACCATAGGACTTGACAACTCCCATTCCTGAACCCTAGGTTTGTTTGGGTGGAAGGAATGACCGAATTCGATAAACATAACACAGATAAACCTTTAATTTGTTTAAAGGTCTATTACCACACTCACAAGGCTTGGATGTATGCATTTTCACAATACCGCATAGATGTTTGTATCAGTATAGCATGCATTTGTTCCACAAAACATAACTTTAACTTAAACTATGTTTAATTCAATACCCTATTTTTGTGCATTTTACCTATGGCTTAGTTGATATATTTCACTTGCCATACATGATATTTTGGATACACATTATTTGATTTACATTAAACACAAACTTTTTGACATTGATATACACATTTGGTGGTTTACATTAGACATGGACGCTTTGATATGGTTTACACAATAACACTCGACAATTGATTTATACATGAACAAATTTACATTGGTGGTTGGTTTGGGTAAATGATTTGAGTAACGAGGCGGGTGTAATATGATACAAACATGGTGGATACGTCGCTGGTACTTCCTATATATAAGTGTTTGTATAATATTACATATCGTAGCGTTATTTAAATCATTTCAGTATAGACATATTACATTTTACACAAATAACATATTCTTCACAAGACATTGTTTTACAAAACAGTTTATTTTATACAACTCATTTTACTTGGTTATTTCATTAACCATACACCTTTCTTTTATATAATCTGATTTCTTATCGAGTTTTCATACGATTTATAAAAGAAAACATTTAACAGGATTCATAACTAATTTTTATTAAACCTTTCTTCTAAAACCCAAGTCATGAACCTTATTTTCACAAAACCTATGTATCTCACAGGCATTTTTATGCTGACGTACCTATTTTCACATGTGTTTTCAGGAGCTATCGCTTAGGATGATGATCACGACACTAGGGCGGACCTGTGCCTTAGAGACTTAAAATGAAGATAGAAGTAGTTTAATTATGTTCTGAACTCTTTATTTCCTGTTTTGAGACAATGTAACACTCTTGTTTGATAAATAAAATATAACTTTGTATGCCATGGTTGTGAACCAAATAATTCTGTTACAACACTCCCCGGCGTTTCCGCCACAATTTGATGTTCTACGTGGTCAGGGTGTGACAGAAGAGTTGGTATCAGAGCCAATGGTTATAGGGAATTAGGTTATTAGTAATACTTTGACCTAGACTATAACTTTCTAGGACCCTAACACAAGTTATCTTGTGTTTAGATTTTAAAACATGCACTTCACCTATCCTTAGGTGATAATCACAACGAGAACATCGATTCCAAATCCGCTTTAAAAATTAATCATCTGTTCTAGAATGATTGATTACTAGGTTTTGAACCCTCTATTATATGGTTTTGAACCCCTTTGAATTTTCAAAAATCTCATCAAAGTTTTGGTTTTTAATAGTGTGAACACGTGCATACTGGAAGAGTGAATGCCTGTACCCTGGGTTTTCTGTCTAAGGCTAGAGTGTTCGTACTAATCCACATAATCAGACCAGTCACTCTTACCTGGGAACTCTTGGGGTGAGTGTTCACTTATAGGCGAACATGTCTTCACGATACATTATTTTTGACCCATTTACTTTGATTAGACACTGTGTGTCGCTTGTTTGCTTTGCGATGCGGACGAATGACCACCATCTTTGCTTTTGTTGAAATTGTTTCATCTCATTTTCTTCATCCAATCATCTCACTCGTTTCCTTTCATGTTTTCCTCTTTTAGAATGCCTCCTCGACGCGAAAACTAGATAGCGACTGCCGAACTGGCAGAAATTATTGCGCAGCAAATGGTTGCTCAATTCCCAAACCTCTTTGCTCAATGGAACCAAGCCAACAACAACAACAATGCTCCATGCAATTTCAAGAATTTTAACTCGGGTAAACCACTCAAGTTTAGTGGTTCAGAGGGAGCGACTAGGCTTCTCCAATGGTTCGAGAGCATTGAGAATACTTTCCGTCACGTGCAGTGTCCTGATAATCACAAGGTCGAGTTTTCTTCAAGTGTGTTTTAGAAGAGGGCTCTTACGTGGTGGAACGGGGTAATGAGAGACCGTGGTGCAGAAGTTGCTCTATGATGTGTGTAAAATGCAACATATAAATCACATCAATTAAGGCATAAAACTAACCCTTTTTAAGTACTAATGTTGGAAAAATAGTGTTTTTGTCTTCCTTTTGCATTTTCAGGATTAAATGAGCTCAAAAATCACAAAAGAAGCAAAAAGACAACTAATTCTAGCATAAATACAAGAAAAGGAACAAAAGTAGACTGCCCGGGCCCTCAACGGCACCTCCCAAGGCAAAGGGGAAAAAACAGAGTCTGAACACGCCCCGTGTCCAGCGAACACGGGGGCGTGCCCAGGAAGCAGCAGAAAAGACAAACCAGTAGAAGCTTCCATTGCCCACCACGGGGCCGTGTCCAGCGGGCACGGGGGCGTGGTGAAAGTACAGCAGGCGCATTAATTGTAATTCGCAATTACAATTAATGAAGAAAGAGAATGTCAGACGGGCACGGGGCCGTGTCCAGCGGACACGGGGCCGTGTCCAGCCTTCTGTTCAGCCTATAAATAGAGGAGCTTGGCTTCATTTTCTCTCATCCCTTGGCACACCACCTCTCTCACACTTCATCCACCACCCACCACCACCATAACACCATCATCCACCACCATCATCCATTGTCCATCGTAGAGTGTGTGAGTCGTCTCGGGATCCAAGATTGATCGTAAGAGTTCTTGACAATCAAGGCCATGTTTGCCTAAGTCTCTTACATCACTTGGTGAAGACAAGTGTTTAGTATAATACTTTTTATTTTTAATCTTTTGCACTTTTTATTTGGTTTTGTATTAATGACTTTAATAACTAGTTACTTATGTTGAAGGTGATCTTTCCTTATCGTTTGTCCGTGGTGTCTTGGCATTATTTTACTGTCTATATAAAATAAAAGATTTTCACCATTCATATCTCCACGGTCTATATGGAGGTATGTTGGCTACCTGGTCGGGGGTTAAGGGAACGGTTTGGTAAGGGTCTTGCCCTTGTTCAGCGTTTAGAGGTCCTGCTTGGGACCTGGGTCAAATTTAGTAGGATCTCCTTCAATGCCCATAGGTATTGGATGGCGGGGATCCAAACTCTTTGACCCCCTCATAAGTTAACTACTATTAATACTATAACCCGGCTATTTAGGACTGTATCCCTGCTGACTCAGACTACTTAGCCGAGGGTAACGTCACCGCCAAAAGCGGGGCCTACCACAATTTGCATTAATAACTTAATTCATTATCTTTCAATAATCCGACCCTTTAGGATTGTATCCTTGCTGACTCAAACTACTGGGTTGAGGGTAACGTCGCCTTCAAAAGAGGGGCCTACTACAATAACTAAGATAATCTCTTAAACAAGTGCAAAAGTGCGAAAATAATCAAAGGTTATACTAATACACGTGTCGGATCCAAGTGATTCATCTTGTCTATCTGTTTTTATTTTATTTTATTTTTCAGCATTTAGTTAGTTTTTATTTTTCTTAGTTTAAAACATTTTTCTCACTTTTTGATTTGGTTAGACGTTGAGGATAAACCGGTATTAAAAGCTCTTGTGTCCTTGGACGACCTCGGTATCTTACCAACACTATACTACGTCCACGATGGGTGCACTTGCCCATATGTGTGTTTAGTGTTAGTAAATATCGTGTTTTATAAATTTAAAACTTGGTTAAAAGTGTAAAAAGGGGCTAAAATATATATCTAAATTATATACACACCGACACACATCAAGTTTTTGGCGCCGCTGCCGGGGACACAAGGATTTTAAGAAAGTTAGGAATCAACGGCCTAATCATATTTTTATTTTTCTTTAATTTTTTAGGATTTTTTCTTAGATTTTCAGCTTCTGCAGAGCTCAAGACGGGGCCGTGCCTGCTGAACACGCCCCGTGCTCAATCATTGGAACTGGCAATCCTGTTTTAAGTCAGACAGTAGGCTGAACACGGGGCCGTGTCCACTCAACACGCCCCCGTGCCCAAGATTCAGTTGCTGAAAACAGAACCGTTAGATCCCGGCGGTTGGTAATTTCTGACACAACCATGAGTGATAGTAATTCTTTTTACTTTCGGCACTCTTATGGTTTGTGGTGTCGATTATGTGGAGGCGAACATGAGGAATTAAAATGTTATTTTCTCAACTATAGGCCCCACTATATAGACCCACCGATTCCTTGTAACCTTAAGAGGGGCGAAAGTAAAAATAAGCACTATTTCTCCCTCGAATGCGCCCAGCCAGATATTCTAGGAGAAATGCTCCTTGACGAGCTATTTCAACTAGAAGAACTACTTCTCAATTGGTCAAAAGAACTTAGGAAGGATTTTATTGATCCATCCCAAGATGATGACCATGAGGAAATGTTGGAACCGCATTCCGACAACCTCGTTGCTCCCGAAAATACCTTCATACCTAGAAAAGACGTGGACGATAGTCGTCCCTGTGCCGATTGTGCCGTGAAGGACTCCCCATCGACTTCGTTCGGTGCATACATAGACCTGAGCGATTCGGCATACACCTTCTTTAACGAGAGCCCGGAAAAGGGTTGGACTTGTCCACCTAGAATGAAAATAGGAATTATCCTCACCGATAACCTCTTGCGTTCTCGCCTTAGTATAGGACAATTAAGGTATCTTAGGCACTTTGGGGTTGTTCCAACAAGTCAAGAGCCACCCGATATAAATTAACTCCTTAGTAGAGACTAAACTTCATAAAACAGCTTTCTGACACGGGGCTGTGCCCGGCCAACACGCCCCCGTGTCCACCAAAAGATTCCCTTCTGATCAGAACGTCAGAATACGGACAAACTGTGTCAGAATTTCATCTGCACACGGGGCCGTGTCCAGAAGGCTGTCGTTTTCTATAAATGCAGCCAAAAATCCTGCACATTTGGACCAACTTGGGACAGAGATTTGAAGGAATCTTCTCTCAAACAATATTAGGTAAGTCTAAAAGAAGTTTCCAACAACCCATCTTGTCCTTTCCTCTTCTAGACATTTCCTTCTTTTTCATCTTTCTTCAAAAACTACCATGAAAAGTTTGAATTTTTCAACCTTTGTGGTAGGAAACAATGAGTTTTGATCATGGAATCTTGGTAAAAACATGTTGTGTAACATTGTTTAAAGTTATTTACTGCCAAAAAGTCTACATAAATTCAGGAAATAACTTAAAAACCCAAGATTCCTTGCTCCAAAAACTCTGCAGAAAGATGAACACGGGGCCGTGCTCAGTGAGCACGGGGCCGTGTCCAGAAACTGTTTCGTCATATAAACTGCTTTTTGTTTATTTTTCGTAGAATGGCGAGTGAGAACAGCGAAACATCATCTGTTCATTCCTCAAACAGCCGAAGGGGAAGAAGGCCCTCCGTTGAAGCTACACTTGTGCACTATGTGATAGCACTAAGGGAAGCTCTCGACGAAATGACGTCAGTAGAGGAGGTCCTCATTGACCGTATTAACGATCTTACAATGGGACTTGAAAGCAGCTTCCAAGAGATTAACCTTTTGCACCAAAGGTTAAACATTCTGGTAGCACCTCCTATGGAACCAGTCCTTCCACAACAAGACTGGAACCTAGCACTCGGGGTTCACAACCCTACCGGGTGGGAAGACTTTCCCGCAGAACCTCCCATGAAAAACCCGCAAGAGATTCCAGCGGAAGTTGCCACTCCTCAAACTAATGCAAATGAGCCCTCTTTTCTCCTTCCAAGGGAGGTAGAGGAATGGCTCGCCGACATGTGAGGAGAACCACACCCGGAAGAAGGAGTTCTAAAATGCCTTATCTAACCAAGATCAGTAGCTTCTTGGAAATTTTGCTAAATTAAAATAAAACATAGGGCTAGAACTCCATAGTTTAATATCTATGTACTTTTATCTTTAACTTTATGTAATGTCTCTCTATGTTCGCAATGCTATGATGGTTTTAAGATTGATGGTTGTTTTAAAGAATAAAACACACTCATGGTGGTAATGGATGAAAAAAGGGAACGAGAAAAATGGAACCATGCACGAAGAACAGAGCAACCCGACAAAAATCTCCATCACAGAAGGCTCAACACGGGCCGTGCCCAACCAACACGGCCCCGTGCTGAGCCCCCTGCAGAAAATCACTCAGTTCAGGTAACTGGACACGGGCCGTGTTCAGCGGACACGCCCCCGTGTCCAGGCTTCTGTTTCAATTCTCTAATTTTTTGTTCCTGGCACTTGACCACGGGGCCGTGCCCGGTCAACACGGGGCCGTGTCCAGAATGCCAGTAACATAAATCTTTGCTTTTTAACCCACTTTTACACATTCTAATCAACCAAAAACATTATTTTTGGACACATTGAGGACAATGTGTAATTTAAGTGTGGGGGGGATGCTAAAACCTTGAATTTTGCAAATCCTAAACACAAGCCTTACACAAAACTCTATTGGAACCGCTAAACACCCCAAATTTTTTTTCAAAAAACTTCTTCATTTTTTTTTACTTGTCTTAGTTTAAGTTGGGAATAACAAGTTCTAAAAAGGTTATATTTTTACAAGTTTACAACCGATAGCGTCGTGATAAAAAGAACCAACATAAGAAAATTATGAAAGGGCACAACAAGTCTAGTTAAAAATTCGATTATATATACTTGATAACATTAAAAACCCATTCCCACAAAAGTGAGTTTTGAGCCTTTATTGAGCATAAAAATATATATATTTAGATTAAATGCTCATTTTTCGTTTCTTGTGTGAATAGCCGCTTGGTTCTTACAAATCTAGAACTTGCCACGGCGATACATTCCCGGTCCTTACCAACTTAAACCCAAGTAAGTAAATGATGGAGGCATTAGGACTAACCATTTTTTTTCAAAACCATTATTTTTCATTTTTTCACCTACCCAAAATCCCCCTAGATAGCCCCTTTGAGCCTAAACCTTTCATTTCATTACCCCAAAACCCTTTTTACCCACCAAAAACCTTTTTATTTTTCACCCTTTATTTTAGTAACAAGCTCGTTTTTTCGTAAACTCACCTTTTTATGTGACGATCGAAAAAAAAAACAGTGATGAAGTCAAAAACAAACAAAAGCTATATAAAAGCTTGTTTGGAGAAATACTTCAAAGTCACTAAAAACAGGGTATTTCACGAAAACCGACGCTTGTTACGATTTTCGCCCTTTTTACTAACCACTAACCCAACCACCCACCTTTAACCCAAGCCTAACCCTTCACCCCAAAAGTCCTCTTGATATTTACAAAGGTAAAAAGTTAAAAAGGAGGAGGATTGATTGCTTGGCAAGCCTATGGAAGGCGTAAGTTCCATGCCGCTCTCGAGTGATTCACTAAAAATATACACCTTCGGCCGAGTGTTGAGTGATCCCCCGTGAGGTATGTGAACTTGTATATAAATGGAATTTTAATAAGGCATGCTATGCCCAAATAAGTAATTTATCTTATGAGACGTTCGAAATAAATCATAACGAATAGGATTGTAAATAAATAAAAATAAAACTTATAAAGACCTTGGATTCCCGACACTCTAGGACAAGCTAAAAACTTCTCTTCTACCTATTCCATTTGGGAGTGTAAGCCACATTTAAAGAGTTTTGCTTGAGGACAAGCAAAAGTTCAAGTGTGGGGGTATTTGATGTGTGTAAAATGAAACATATAAATCACATCAATTAAGGCATAAAACTAACCCTTTTTAAGTACTAATGTTGGAAAAATAGTGTTTTTGTCTTCCTTTTGCATTTTCAGGATTAAATGAGCTCAAAAATCACAAAAGAAGCAAAAAGACAACTAATTCTAGCATAAATACAAGAAAAGGAACAAAAGTAGACTGCCCGGACCCTCAACGGCACCTCCCAAGGTAAAGGGGAAGAAACAGAGTCAGAACACGCCCCGTGTCCAGCGAACACGGGGGCGTGCCCAGGAAGCAGCAGAAAAGACAAACCAGTAGAAGCTTCCATTGCCCACCACGGGGCCGTGTCCAGCGGGCACGGGGGCGTGGTGAAAGTACAGCAGGCGCATTAATTGTAATTCGCAATTACAATTAATGAAGAGAGAGAATGTCAGACGGGCACGGGGCCGTGTCCAGCGGACACGGGGCCGTGTCCAGCCTTCTGTTCAGCCTATAAATAGAGGAGCTTGGCTTCATTTTCTCTCATCCCTTGGCACACCACCTCTCTCACACTTCATCCACCACCCACCACCACCATAACACCATCATCCACCACCATCATCCATTGTCCATCGTAGAGTGTGTGAGTCGTCTCGGGATCCAAGATTGATCGTAAGAGTTCTTGACAATCAAGGCCATGTTTGCCTAAGTCTCTTACATCACTTGGTGAAGACAAGTGTTTAGTATAATACTTTTTATTTTTAATCTTTTGCACTTTTTATTTGGTTTTGTATTAATGACTTTAATAACTAGTTACTTATGTTGAAGGTGATCTTTCCTTATCGTTTGTCCGTGGTGTCTTGGCATTATTTTACTGTCTATATAAAATAAAAGATTTTCACCATTCATATCTCCACGGTCTATATGGAGGTATGTTGGCTACCTGGTCGGGGGTTAAGGGAACGGTTTGGTAAGGGTCTTGCCCTTGTTCAGCGTTTAGAGGTCCTGCTTGGGACCTGGGTCAAATTTAGTAGGATCTCCTTCAATGCCCATAGGTATTGGATGGCGGGGATCCAAACTCTTTGACCCCCTCATAAGTTAACTACTATTAATACTATAACCCGGCTATTTAGGACTGTATCCCTGCTGACTCAGACTACTTAGCCGAGGGTAACGTCACCGCCAAAAGCGGGGCCTACCACAATTTGCATTAATAACTTAATTCATTATCTTTCAATAATCCGACCCTTTAGGATTGTATCCTTGCTGACTCAAACTACTGGGTTGAGGGTAACGTCGCCTTCAAAAGAGGGGCCTACTACAATAACTAAGATAATCTCTTAAACAAGTGCAAAAGTGCGAAAATAATCAAAGGTTATACTAATACACGTGTCGGATCCAAGTGATTCATCTTGTCTATCTGTTTTTATTTTATTTTATTTTTCAGCATTTAGTTAGTTTTTATTTTTCTTAGTTTAAAACATTTTTCTCACTTTTTGATTTGGTTAGACGTTGAGGATAAACCGGTATTAAAAGCTCTTGTGTCCTTGGACGACCTCGGTATCTTACCAACACTATACTACGTCCACGATGGGTGCACTTGCCCATATGTGTGTTTAGTGTTAGTAAATATCGTGTTTTATAAATTTAAAACTTGGTTAAAAGTGTAAAAAGGGGCTAAAATATATATCTAAATTATATACACACCGACACACATCAAGTTTTTGGCGCCGCTGCCGGGGACACAAGGATTTTAAGAAAGTTAGGAATCAACGGCCTAATCATATTTTTATTTTTCTTTAATTTTTTAGGATTTTTTCTTAGATTTTCAGCTTCTGCAGAGCTCAAGACGGGGCCGTGCCTGCTGAACACGCCCCGTGCTCAATCATTGGAACTGGCAATCCTGTTTTAAGTCAGACAGTAGGCTGAACACGGGGCCGTGTCCACTCAACACGCCCCCGTGCCCAAGATTCAGTTGCTGAAAACAGAACCGTTAGATCCCGGCGGTTGGTAATTTCTGACACAACCATGAGTGATAGTAATTCTTTTTACTTTCGGCACTCTTATGGTTTGTGGTGTCGATTATGTGGAGGCGAACATGAGGAATTAAAATGTTATTTTCTCAACTATAGGCCCCACTATATAGACCCACCGATTCCTTGTAACCTTAAGAGGGGCGAAAGTAAAAATAAGCACTATTTCTCCCTCGAATGCGCCCAGCCAGATATTCTAGGAGAAATGCTCCTTGACGAGCTATTTCAACTAGAAGAACTACTTCTCAATTGGTCAAAAGAACTTAGGAAGGATTTTATTGATCCATCCCAAGATGATGACCATGAGGAAATGTTGGAACCGCATTCCGACAACCTCGTTGCTCCCGAAAATACCTTCATACCTAGAAAAGACGTGGACGATAGTCGTCCCTGTGCCGATTGTGCCGTGAAGGACTCCCCATCGACTTCGTTCGGTGCATACATAGACCTGAGCGATTCGGCATACACCTTCTTTAACGAGAGCCCGGAAAAGGGTTGGACTTGTCCACCTAGAATGAAAATAGGAATTATCCTCACCGATAACCTCTTGCGTTCTCGCCTTAGTATAGGACAATTAAGGTATCTTAGGCACTTTGGGGTTGTTCCAACAAGTCAAGAGCCACCCGATATAAATTAACTCCTTAGTAGAGACTAAACTTCATAAAACAGCTTTCTGACACGGGGCTGTGCCCGGCCAACACGCCCCCGTGTCCACCAAAAGATTCCCTTCTGATCAGAACGTCAGAATACGGACAAACTGTGTCAGAATTTCATCTGCACACGGGGCCGTGTCCAGAAGGCTGTCGTTTTCTATAAATGCAGCCAAAAATCCTGCACATTTGGACCAACTTGGGACAGAGATTTGAAGGAATCTTCTCTCAAACAATATTAGGTAAGTCTAAAAGAAGTTTCCAACAACCCATCTTGTCCTTTCCTCTTCTAGACATTTCCTTCTTTTTCATCTTTCTTCAAAAACTACCATGAAAAGTTTGAATTTTTCAACCTTTGTGGTAGGAAACAATGAGTTTTGATCATGGAATCTTGGTAAAAACATGTTGTGTAACATTGTTTAAAGTTATTTACTGCCAAAAAGTCTACATAAATTCAGGAAATAACTTAAAAACCCAAGATTCCTTGCTCCAAAAACTCTGCAGAAAGATGAACACGGGGCCGTGCTCAGTGAGCACGGGGCCGTGTCCAGAAACTGTTTCGTCATATAAACTGCTTTTTGTTTATTTTTCGTAGAATGGCGAGTGAGAACAGCGAAACATCATCTGTTCATTCCTCAAACAGCCGAAGGGGAAGAAGGCCCTCCGTTGAAGCTACACTTGTGCACTATGTGATAGCACTAAGGGAAGCTCTCGACGAAATGACGTCAGTAGAGGAGGTCCTCATTGACCGTATTAACGATCTTACAATGGGACTTGAAAGCAGCTTCCAAGAGATTAACCTTTTGCACCAAAGGTTAAACATTCTGGTAGCACCTCCTATGGAACCAGTCCTTCCACAACAAGACTGGAACCTAGCACTCGGGGTTCACAACCCTACCGGGTGGGAAGACTTTCCCGCAGAACCTCCCATGAAAAACCCGCAAGAGATTCCAGCGGAAGTTGCCACTCCTCAAACTAATGCAAATGAGCCCTCTTTTCTCCTTCCAAGGGAGGTAGAGGAATGGCTCGCCGACATGTGAGGAGAACCACACCCGGAAGAAGGAGTTCTAAAATGCCTTATCTAACCAAGATCAGTAGCTTCTTGGAAATTTTGCTAAATTAAAATAAAACATAGGGCTAGAACTCCATAGTTTAATATCTATGTACTTTTATCTTTAACTTTATGTAATGTCTCTCTATGTTCGCAATGCTATGATGGTTTTAAGATTGATGGTTGTTTTAAAGAATAAAACACACTCATGGTGGTAATGGATGAAAAAAGGGAACGAGAAAAATGGAACCATGCACGAAGAACAGAGCAACCCGACAAAAATCTCCATCACAGAAGGCTCAACACGGGCCGTGCCCAACCAACACGGCCCCGTGCTGAGCCCCCTGCAGAAAATCACTCAGTTCAGGTAACTGGACACGGGCCGTGTTCAGCGGACACGCCCCCGTGTCCAGGCTTCTGTTTCAATTCTCTAATTTTTTGTTCCTGGCACTTGACCACGGGGCCGTGCCCGGTCAACACGGGGCCGTGTCCAGAATGCCAGTAACATAAATCTTTGCTTTTTAACCCACTTTTACACATTCTAATCAACCAAAAACATTATTTTTGGACACATTGAGGACAATGTGTAATTTAAGTGTGGGGGGGATGCTAAAACCTTGAATTTTGCAAATCCTAAACACAAGCCTTACACAAAACTCTATTGGAACCGCTAAACACCCCAAATTTTTTTTCAAAAAAACTTCTTCATTTTTTTTTACTTGTCTTAGTTTAAGTTGGGAATAACAAGTTCTAAAAAGGTTATATTTTTACAAGTTTACAACCGATAGCGTCGTGATAAAAAGAACCAACATAAGAAAATTATGAAAGGGCACAACAAGTCTAGTTAAAAATTCGATTATATATACTTGATAACATTAAAAACCCATTCCCACAAAAGTGAGTTTTGAGCCTTTATTGAGCATAAAAATATATATATTTAGATTAAATGCTCATTTTTCGTTTCTTGTGTGAATAGCCGCTTGGTTCTTACAAATCTAGAACTTGCCACGGCGATACATTCCCGGTCCTTACCAACTTAAACCCAAGTAAGTAAATGATGGAGGCATTAGGACTAACCATTTTTTTTCAAAACCATTATTTTTCATTTTTTCACCTACCCAAAATCCCCCTAGATAGCCCCTTTGAGCCTAAACCTTTCATTTCATTACCCCAAAACCCTTTTTACCCACCAAAAACCTTTTTATTTTTCACCCTTTATTTTAGTAACAAGCTCGTTTTTTCGTAAACTCACCTTTTTATGTGACGATCGAAAAAAAAAACAGTGATGAAGTCAAAAACAAACAAAAGCTATATAAAAGCTTGTTTGGAGAAATACTTCAAAGTCACTAAAAACAGGGTATTTCACGAAAACCGACGCTTGTTACGATTTTCGCCCTTTTTACTAACCACTAACCCAACCACCCACCTTTAACCCAAGCCTAACCCTTCACCCCAAAAGTCCTCTTGATATTTACAAAGGTAAAAAGTTAAAAAGGAGGAGGATTGATTGCTTGGCAAGCCTATGGAAGGCGTAAGTTCCATGCCGCTCTCGAGTGATTCACTAAAAATATACACCTTCGGCCGAGTGTTGAGTGATCCCCCGTGAGGTATGTGAACTTGTATATAAATGGAATTTTAATAAGGCATGCTATGCCCAAATAAGTAATTTATCTTATGAGACGTTCGAAATAAATCATAACGAATAGGATTGTAAATAAATAAAAATAAAACTTATAAAGACCTTGGATTCCCGACACTCTAGGACAAGCTAAAAACTTCTCTTCTACCTATTCCATTTGGGAGTGTAAGCCACATTTAAAGAGTTTTGCTTGAGGACAAGCAAAAGTTCAAGTGTGGGGGTATTTGATGTGTGTAAAATGAAACATATAAATCACATCAATTAAGGCATAAAACTAACCCTTTTTAAGTACTAATGTTGGAAAAATAGTGTTTTTGTCTTCCTTTTGCATTTTCAGGATTAAATGAGCTCAAAAATCACAAAAGAAGCAAAAAGACAACTAATTCTAGCATAAATACAAGAAAAGGAACAAAAGTAGACTGCCCGGACCCTCAACGGCACCTCCCAAGGTAAAGGGGAAGAAACAGAGTCAGAACACGCCCCGTGTCCAGCGAACACGGGGGCGTGCCCAGGAAGCAGCAGAAAAGACAAACCAGTAGAAGCTTCCATTGCCCACCACGGGGCCGTGTCCAGCGGGCACGGGGGCGTGGTGAAAGTACAGCAGGCGCATTAATTGTAATTCGCAATTACAATTAATGAAGAGAGAGAATGTCAGACGGGCACGGGGCCGTGTCCAGCGGACACGGGGCCGTGTCCAGCCTTCTGTTCAGCCTATAAATAGAGGAGCTTGGCTTCATTTTCTCTCATCCCTTGGCACACCACCTCTCTCACACTTCATCCACCACCCACCACCACCATAACACCATCATCCACCACCATCATCCATTGTCCATCGTAGAGTGTGTGAGTCGTCTCGGGATCCAAGATTGATCGTAAGAGTTCTTGACAATCAAGGCCATGTTTGCCTAAGTCTCTTACATCACTTGGTGAAGACAAGTGTTTAGTATAATACTTTTTATTTTTAATCTTTTGCACTTTTTATTTGGTTTTGTATTAATGACTTTAATAACTAGTTACTTATGTTGAAGGTGATCTTTCCTTATCGTTTGTCCGTGGTGTCTTGGCATTATTTTACTGTCTATATAAAATAAAAGATTTTCACCATTCATATCTCCACGGTCTATATGGAGGTATGTTGGCTACCTGGTCGGGGGTTAAGGGAACGGTTTGGTAAGGGTCTTGCCCTTGTTCAGCGTTTAGAGGTCCTGCTTGGGACCTGGGTCAAATTTAGTAGGATCTCCTTCAATGCCCATAGGTATTGGATGGCGGGGATCCAAACTCTTTGACCCCCTCATAAGTTAACTACTATTAATACTATAACCCGGCTATTTAGGACTGTATCCCTGCTGACTCAGACTACTTAGCCGAGGGTAACGTCACCGCCAAAAGCGGGGCCTACCACAATTTGCATTAATAACTTAATTCATTATCTTTCAATAATCCGACCCTTTAGGATTGTATCCTTGCTGACTCAAACTACTGGGTTGAGGGTAACGTCGCCTTCAAAAGAGGGGCCTACTACAATAACTAAGATAATCTCTTAAACAAGTGCAAAAGTGCGAAAATAATCAAAGGTTATACTAATACACGTGTCGGATCCAAGTGATTCATCTTGTCTATCTGTTTTTATTTTATTTTATTTTTCAGCATTTAGTTAGTTTTTATTTTTCTTAGTTTAAAACATTTTTCTCACTTTTTGATTTGGTTAGACGTTGAGGATAAACCGGTATTAAAAGCTCTTGTGTCCTTGGACGACCTCGGTATCTTACCAACACTATACTACGTCCACGATGGGTGCACTTGCCCATATGTGTGTTTAGTGTTAGTAAATATCGTGTTTTATAAATTTAAAACTTGGTTAAAAGTGTAAAAAGGGGCTAAAATATATATCTAAATTATATACACACCGACACACATCACTCTAGCACAGACATGGGCTGAACTTAGGGCCCTTATGATGAGGGAGTTCTGTCCTCGTCATGAACAGCGAGCTTTGGAGAAAGAGTTTGATGACTTAAAACAATACAGTGGCGAGCACCGGGCGTATACTGATAGGTTTGAGGAGTTGAGTCTGCTTTGCCCAACAATGGTTGCCCCACTCGACAAGGCTATCGAAAGGTACACTGACGGTCTACCTGACTCGGTACAAGACATCATTACTGGTAGTAACCCTACCACACTCCATCAGGCGATCGAGTTAGCAGCGACATTGACTGAGTCGCAGGTTCGAAAGGGAAAGCTACACAAAAGGGTGACAAGGGTAAGAAGCAGGCGTCTGATAAAGAAGATAACAAGAAAGGTCAAAACAAGAAGGGAAAGGATTCTGGTTCCTTAAGGGGGTCAAGGAAGCGTAAGGCTTCCCAAAATTTTGCTATCACTGCCCAAGTTAACCAGGCAGCTCCCAACCAACCCGCACAGCCTCCAGCGAAGAAACCTTATGCAGGAAATGCACCTTTGTGCAATAGATGCAACAGTCACCAGCAGCCGCAATTTCCGTGCCGTTTCTGTACTAACTGTGGGAAGTCAGGTCATCTTGCTGGTGTTTGTCGTTTTGCTCAGAATCAGGCAGTTCAGAATCCGGCTCAACGAGTTGCTTAGCCTCCTGCTCAGCAACAGGGTCAATCTGCACGACCACAATACCCTCCAGGTTCTTGTTACAATTGTGGGGATCTGACCCACTACCGTAATCAGTGTCCAAGATTGGCGAATGCAAATCCAAATCAGAATCAGGCTCAGGCTCGAGGTCGAGTCTTCAACATGAATGCATAAGAGGCACAAGAAGACAATGAAGTGGTGAATGGTACGTTCTTTATTAATAATCAGCCTGCATCTGTTCTTTTTGATTCGGGTGCCGATAAGAGTTTTGTGTCATTATCTTTTGAGTCATTGCTTCGCATGTCTAGAACGAAACTAGGAAAACCCTTGACAGTAGAAGTGGCTAGTGGTGAACCAATTGTTCTTGATTCTGTTCTCCGCAGCTGCCAGATGAACCTTAACAACCATCTTTTTCCTATTGACCTCACGCATATGCAACTTGGAAGCTTTGACGTTATTGTGGGTATGGATTGGTTAGCCAAGCATCACGTAGAGGTAGTTTGTTTCGAGAAGATCATTTGTGTGCCGCTTTCGACAGGTGAGATCCTACAAGTTCGTGGTGAGAAACCTGCTGGTGGTCTCAAACTCATGTCTTGTTTTAAAGCTCGGAAGTATCTGCGAAAGAACTATGTGGCCTTTTTGGCACATGTTGTAGCAGATAAGGGCAAAGGTAAATCTATTCAAGATATTCCTGTTGTTTGGGATTATTCTGAGGTATTCACTGAGGATTTACTTGGTCTACCCCCAGCACGCCAAGTCGAGTTCCGTATTGATCTCGTACCTGGTGCAAATCCCATTGCCAGAGCTCCCTATCGTCTTGCACCGTCTCAGATGCAAGAATTGTCTAAGCAGCTTCAGGAGCTCTCTGACAAAGGTTTTATCCGTCCTAGCTTTTCACCTTGGGGTGCTCCCATTCTTTTTGTCAAGAAGAAGGATGGATCTTTTAGGATGTGTATCGATTATCGTGAGCTTAACAAGCTCACCATCAAGAATCGATATCCCCTACCTCGCATTGATGATCTCTTTGATCAATTGCAGGGAGCTTCTTATTTTTTAAAGATTGATCTGCGATCTGGATATCATCAACTTCGTGTGCATGAAGAAGATATTCCCAAGTCAGCGTTCCGCACTCGTTATGGGCACTATGAGTTCATAGTCATGCCATTCGGTTTGACTAATGCTCCTGCTGTTTTCATGGACTTGATGAATAGGGTCTGCAAGCCTTATTTGGATGAGTTCATCATCGTTTTCATTGATGACATTTTGATATATTCTAAGACGCGAGCTGATCATGAGCAACATCTTCGTCTTACTTTGGAACTCCTAAAGAAAGAGCAACTTTTCGCCAAATTCTCCAAGTGTGAATTTTGGCTTAAAGAAGTTCAATTCCTAGGACATATTGTCAATGAACAAGGTATTCATGTAGATCCCTCCAAGATCAGTGCGATTAAGGATTGGGATACGCCTACTACTCCTACTGAAGTTTGTTCTTTTCTTGGTCTAGCGGGCTATTACCGTCGCTTCATTGAAAATTTCTCAAAGATTGCAGTTCCTCTAACTGCTCTAACTCAAAAGAACAAGCCATTTGATTGGGGATTCAAGCAAGAGGAAGCGTTTTTGACTTTGAAACAAAAACTTTGCGACGCGCCTGTTCTAACTTTGCCTGAGGGCAATGATGATTTCGTCGTTTATTGCGATGCATCTAAATTAGGTCTTGGCTGCGTCCTAATGCAAAGAAACAAAGTCATAGCATACGCATCAAGGCAGTTGAAGATACATGAGAAGAACTACACCACTCATGATCTTGAGTTGGGTGCAGTTGTCTTCGCTCTTAAAATTTGGAGACACTATTTGTACGGTACAAAATGTGTGGTTTTTACTGACCACAAAAGTCTTCAGCATATCTTCAATCAGAAAGAACTCAACATGAGGCAACGACGTTGGGTTGAGCTTCTAAACGACTATGACTGCGAAATTCGCTACCATCCTGGTAAGGCGAACGTCGTAGCCAATGCTTTGAGTCACAAGGAACGTACTAAGCTTCATTGCGTTCGTGTTCAATCTGATATTCAAGCTTAATCCGATATCCAAACCCATATTTCTCAGGCTCAACACACTTGTGTTTCACAAGGTTTGATGGATAAGGAATTCCCTTATCACATAACAACTTCTCTTGAACTGAAGGACAATGGATCGTATTACTTCATGGACCGTTTGTGGGTCCCAAGCCAAGATAACCTCCGCACCTTGCTTATGGATAAAGCCCATAAATCTCGTTATTCTGTTCATCCTGGCTCAGATAAGATGTATAAGGATCTTCGTAGTCAGTATTGGTGGCCTGGTATGAAGAAAGACATTGCCTTATATGTATCAAAATGCCTTACTTGTCTTAAGGTTAAGGCTGAACATCGGCGTCCTTCTGGTTTATTGGAGCAACCAGAGATCCCAGTTTGGAAATGGGAAAACATTACTATGGATCTCATTACCAAACTCCCGCGCACAAAGAAAGGTCATGATGCCATCTGGGTAGTTGTTGATCGTCTTACTAAATCAGCGCATTTCTTGCCAATCCGTGAGGATTTTTCGGCTGACAAACTTGCTAAAATCTATGTGGATGAAATTGTAGCTCGACATGGTGTTCCTTTGAACATCATTTCTGACAGAGATGCTCGTTTCATTTCTCATTTTTGGAGAACCATGCAATCTGCTATGGGGACCCAACTTAATCTGAGCACAGCTTATCATCCGCAAACGGTTGGTCAGTCTGAAAGAACAATCCAGACTCTGGAGGATATGCTTAGAGCTTGTGTGATCGATTTTGGTGGTAGTTGGGATTCACATCTTCCGTTGATTGAATTCTCCTACAACAACAGTTATCACTCCAGCATCAACATGGCTCCTTTCGAGGCTCTCTATGGTCGAAAATGTCGTTCACCAGTCTGCTAGAATGAGATCGGTGAGGCTCAGCTTACTGGACCTGCCCTCATCTTAGAGACAACAGATAAGGTTAAGAAAGTTCGTGATAACCTTCAGACAACTAGAAGCCGTCAAAAGAGTTACGCGGACCTAAAACGCAAGCCCTTGGATTTTCAATTCAGTGATCATGTATTACTTAAGGTCTCACCTTGGAAAGGTGTGATCAGATTTGGAAAGAAAGGAAAACTTGCACCTAGATACGTTAGACCATTCAAGATCGTCGAAAGAATCGGTAAGGTAGCCTACAGACTTGAGTTACCTCCTGAACTTGGAAATGTTCATCCAACCTTTCACGTGTCCAATCTCAAGAGGTGTTTAGCTGATGAGAACCTCCACATACCGCTTGACGAAAATCGTGTTGATAAAACACTGAAATTTGTTGAGAAACCGGTGGAAATCATGGAACGTGAAGTCAAGTGGCTTAAACGCAAGCGCATTCCTTTGGTCAAGGTTCGCTGGGAATCTAAACGTGGACCCGAGTTTACTTGGGAACGCGAAGATCAAATGAAGGCAAAGTATCCGCATCTTTTCCCACGAGTTCCCTCGAAATAAATTTCGGGACGAAATTTCCACAAGTAGGGGAGACTGTAACATTTATGCTTGAAATCATTGTGAACAGTTCAGTTATCAATAAAACAAGGTTATTTGATCCCAATGTTTGTTTGGTTGTGTTTTACATTTTTCATGTTTTGAATTTTGTTCAATTTTAAACTCTACATCGCTTTCTGGATAATTATACGCAAACTGGTGCGTGAACGTACTCAGTTTAACATGACAAATATTCCGGAACATCAACATATACTTAACATACTAACCTTTACATAACTTAGAAATAAGTTTTGAAGGCTTTGGTATGGCAAAAAAAGTTAATTCGCTTACAGGGACTAAACGTGACAAACTGCGAAAGTATGCCAATTTGAACTGTAACAGACATTCCGGAATATGACCATAAGTTAAACATACCATAAATATCATGTACATAGCTTAGAAATAGGTTTTGAGGGGTTCGGTGTGCTAAAATAAACTTTTGGCATTCAGGGACTAAAAGTGTCAAAAAGTGCATAAGTTTGCACTTTCGCGCATAACTTACGTTCTGAATATATCCGGACATCCAAAAATTTATGTAAGCACTAAAATATTTTATTTTAGTGTTTGGCATAAGAAAAATCCATTCGTCGCGCAATTTAGATCGTTTTTCGCGCTTATGCGCATTCCGTCGTAATTAACCGAACATCGCGATCGTACGACCAAACAAACCGACATCCGGCATATTTTTGAGCATGTTTCATGTGCACAATGTTTAAGAATCATTTTAGGGCCTTAAAGTTGGCTTAACAGGCCTTAAACATATAGGAAAAGGCTTTAAACACCAACAGGGACTGAAACTGTCATTTTTCAAAAATGGTTGCAGATCAGAACATCCAGGGGGGCCGCGTAAGCCCTGTCTGAACCTTACGCGGGCCGCGAGGCCTCCCCAGATATGCAGAAACTCGTTTTCACTGCTGTTAGCAGCCTTTCAACACTCCAAAGGGCAATGCCTCTTGCAAATCTCTGGGGTTGGGGTCATAGTGTGATACCATAACATTTCGACACTTGTACGGATGAGATTCAAGCACGTAAATCGATAAACGAACCAAAAGGTATTGCATATCCTATAAATACCCCCCCATTCTTGCAAAACCCACAAAATCTGATCTAAAAGCTCTAAGTTGAAGCCATTGCTTCATACCTGAGCTACTGGATCAAGATTAGCTTTCGGGGACCCTTCGTAAGTGTTCTTTCGTTCTTTTATCGCTTTTCGAGTCCTAAAGTCAAACTTTGTTTGACTTTCTGCATTGACCAGTTTATGGTTAATGCGAAGTTCGTTTGAACTTCATAACGTGAGCGTGATCACGATGGTTATAGGCCATAGTGACTATACCTACTGATTACCACGTTATCTAGGCTCAGTGACGAGTCGTAGTTTCGGCCAAAATGCGCATTCTTGCGTATTTTGTAACCAAACTACTCATAGGTATCAAAACCGTTTGTTTTGATACCAAACCTGTTTTCTAAACTTAGTCAAGCATGTTTTAACATGCTTAGCTCGTCACTTTTAGTTTAGTGCTTATATAGGGTCGTAAGGTAAGCGATCTAAACAATCGCTTATACTTTCGAACCCGACCCATTTGGTCGATCATTAGGATCCGACTAAACGCTTTAGGTGACCATAGTTGTATAGGGAATAACCTTTCGAGGTTATACCTTATGGTCACGACGTTTATTTAGTTGTATGATAGGTAGTTTATATGCCTTAAGTAAATTACCAAAATGCCCTTTTTACGCCAAAATTCATATTAAGCATATGTAACATAACTGTTGATATCTAAACTGATTTGGCAACAATATTAGATATGTTAAGGCATATTTTACTTATCATAGGGCTAGTTAGGCGTCCCGAACGCGTTTTACGTGAACGCCGCGTTAAAGTAGCATAAGCTACCTAAACGGGTCGTAATGGGTCGTAGCACTTAGGTTAGGTTTCATTTTAGTATGTAGGCTTTGTTAAACCATATTACACGAGTCTCCATACTCGTTTGGTTTACGAACCCTCACTCTATCCAATCCTCCGATTTAGGTCCGGTATATTAACATAGTTACCTATATTAGGTGACGTTTGATATCCGTGATCTCTAGCATTGTTTGGTTGTTACACAAGGATTTCTAAGCAATCTCAAGTGAGTACATAGACCCTTCTTTTACTGTTTTTCAAACTGTTTTGGGGTGAAACACATGTGCCTACTTGCTACTTTCATGCTTTCATATCATATGCTTGTTATGTTCATTAGTACATTATAGTACATGATTTCATTACATTTTATGCTATGCATGTCCATTGTGTGCATACTTAGTACATTGTTTTACATTACATTTCACGCTATGTATGTTCATTTGATTACGTACTTAGTGCATTGTTTTCACATGCTTACATTTTTGGTATGACATTTGGTTTGTTCAAATGGGACAATATACATTCATTAACATTAGCTACGCCGTTCGTTAGTAGGTAGTGGTACCATAGGACTTGACAACTCCCATTCCTGAACCCTAGGTTTGTTTGGGTGGAAGGAATGACCGAATTCGATAAACATAACACAGATAAACCTTTAATTTGTTTAAAGGTCTATTACCATAGTCACAAGGCTTGGATGTATGCATTTTCACAATACCGCATAGATGTTTGTATCAGTATAGCATGCATTTGTTCCACAAAACATAACTTTGACTTAAACTATGCTTAATTCAATACCCTATTTTTGTGCATTTTACCTATGGCTTAGTTGATATATTTCACATGCCATACATGATATTTTGGATACACATTATATGATTTACATTAAACACAAACTTTTTGACATTGATATACACATTTGGTGGTTTACATTAGACATGGACGCTTTGATATGGTTTACACAATAACACTCGACAATTGATTTATACATGAACAAATTTACATTGGTGGTTGGTTTGGGTAAATGATTTGAGTAACGAGGCGTGTGTAATATGATAAAAACATGGTGGATATGCCGCTGGTACTTCCTATATATAAGTGTTTGTATAATATTACATATCGTAGCGTTATTTAAATCATTTCAGTATAGACATATTACATTTTACACAAATAACATATTCTTCACAAGACATTGTTTTACAAAACAGTTTATTTTATAAAACTCATTTTACTTGGTTATTTCATTAACCATACACCTTTCTTTTATATAATCTGATTTCTTATCGAGTTTTCATACGATTTATAAAAGAAAACATTTAACAAGATTCATGACTAATTTTTATTAAACCTTTCTTCTAAAACCCAAGTCATGAACCTTATTTTCACAAAACCTATGTATCTCACAGGCATTTTTATGCTGACGTACCTATTTTCACATGTGTTTTCAGGAGCTATCGCTTAGGATGATGATCACGACACTAGGGCGGACCTGTGCCTTAGAGACTTAAAATGAAGATAGAACTAGTTTAATTATGTTCTGAACCTTTTATTTCCTGTTTTGAGACAATGTAACACTCTTGTTTGATAAATAAAATATAACTTTGTATGCCATGGTTGTGAAACAAATAATTCTGTTACAACACTCCCCGGCGTTTCCGCCATGATTTGATGTTCTACGTGGTCGGGGTGTGACAAGAAGGTTACGATGCGAGGGGCGAACCAAGTTTCACGCCGATACAAAAATGCACGTCCGCCATTCGCCAACTAGCGACAGGTAACCCTCCCGATCAATTTGATGAATACCTAGCTATGTCGGCCAAAACTTCACGTGAATGTCTGCAATTTTTTTTTGCAACGCGGTCATTAAATTGTATGGTAAAGAGTTTTTACGTAAACCGACGAGACACGATATCTCACGTATTTTTCGCCGCACATGACGCTAGATGGCATTTTCCATGGATGCTCGGTAGCATCGATTGTACACATATCGAGTGGAAAAATTGTCCAAGAGAGTTGCGAGGGGCGTATGTTAGGGGTGACATCAAAAGACCAACCATCATACTTGAAGCGGTGACGTTGAATGATTTATGGTTTTGACATTCATATTTCGGTGTTCCAGGTTCAAACAACGACATCAATGTTTTGCACATGTTGCCGTTGTTCCAAACCGTAACAGATGGTACCGCACCCTTCTGTCCATTCTATGTTAACGAACGATATTACAGACGAGGTTTTCTTCTTGTGGATGGTATCTACCCATCATGGTTTGTTTTTGTGAAAGCTCCATCATTTCCTGTCGAGTCTAAAGAAATCGTGTTCAAAAAGTTGCAAGAATCGGCAAGAAAAGATATTGAGAGGGCTTTTGGTGTTTTAAAGGGTAGATGGGGCATATTAAGCTGACCGGTTTGTGCGATGAACAAGAAATCAATACATAGCATAGTATATGCATGTATCATGTTACACAATATGCTAATCAAAGAAGACAGACGTGCAATATCTCTGGATTGGGTGCCGGATCCTCCTACACAAGTTCACGTTCCAGAAAATATCCAATAAGACTATATATAAAAAAACAAAAATGAACCTATAAATATCATTGAAGGTTAACCCATAAACAAAGCAATTTACACTTCCATGGTTAATTCTCTTCCAAACAATACAAAGATTCCTGAGTTCGAGTCTCCCACGCATCACTTTTTGCAATATTATTTGAAATTGGGTGGGACTGATAATGCCATTTCTAGAAGCTAAGAACCCAAATTGTACATACCAACTAACTACTCAAACTTAGCTAACAATATGTATAACTAACACAGTTTTTTTTTTTCTTTCTATCAAATTTGTGTATAACTAATACATTTGGTTGTTAATGAAGGTCATGCCCACATTGAAATCATTTTTTCTTTCTTTTTGTTATCAGATTTGTGAACTACCAATTTCTTAATTTGCTAATGAACCCGTCAATTAAGTAAACTTTCAATTTCTTTATCTATTAGTAAGAAATTATGAATATTGTTAATTTGCTAATGCCTAATGGAATGATTATGTGATTATGTATTTTATGTGATGAACCTTATCTGACCCGAAATTTTTATGTCCGGTAATATAGAATTAGAACATCTAAAAACAATGAACCCACTAGAAATTTTTTTTTGAATCAGCCACTGCTTAATGCCCGATAAGACCATAATGATATTTAGTGCCCTTCCATGCCAAGATGTACATAGGCTTTAGTGCCCTTCCATGCCAAGATGTACATTGGCATTAACCCACTAGATACTGTAATGAATTGTATATGATGAATGGAAAATAAAAATAAAAATAAAAATACATGTCTATGCAATTATAGCTTTTACGGGAATTACGGATCTTGGAGGTATATGCAAATTTATTCTGGCTTCAGAAATAAAGTGACGACGATCACAACCACGTGTACCCCTCGTGACTTGCTTTACATATTATTTATTTATTTATAGGGAAAATATCAAATAGGAAGTTAATTTTCGCTAGAAAGGATAGGAAGCCATAGAATTATGACATGTGACAAATTTTAAAATAAAGAGAAAGGGTATTTTAGTAAATCCAACTCCTTCTTCTTCCTTTTTCAAAACCCAGTAACTTCAAAACCCACCATTTTCAAAACCCATCATCTTCAACTATTTCTTCACTTTCTATCTCAATAATCACTACATTATAGTGCGATTTTCATCACCAATCAATGATTCAAAACCCGATCAACGTGTTATTCAGCTTTTTTTTTTGAAGAAAACCCAGTTTAATTTCATAAAAAAATCTCGTTTTTTCCGGTGATTTTGGAGATAATCACTCAATTCGTTCGATTCGAGCGTTGATAAGTGTTTCTATCATTCAAATTTCGTCAATTGATAAAGAAATCGGCTTCGATCCATGTAAGAAATTCTTTAATTTTATTTTCACGATCTGGGTTTTTGATTCAGTCATTGCGTTTTACGATCTTTGCGGGGGTCCGGGGGCGGCAGCCCCTGGTAGCGGGGTCCCAGGTCAGCTCGGAAATTTTTTTTTTTCGATTAAATTGCTGTACTAAAAACGCATCAGAAAAATTAATTTTCCAAAAATTGGCTCATTTCAAAGACAGTAATTCGTAGACAATTCAGACAGTTCACAGTGACAGACAGTTTTATGTGTCCATTGCGTTTTAGAAATAAGAGAGTTTTATGTGGTTTCTGGCTATTACGTTTGAGAAAAAAACACATTTTTAAGTGTTTTTAGTCATTGCGTTTTAGGTAAAACACATTTTTTAGGTGTTTTCAGTCCATTGCGTTTTAGAATGAGTCATTTTTAAGTGTTTTCTGGCCATTGCGTTTTACATGTAAGACATTTCTTTGTGTTTTTGGTGCATTGCGTTTTAGGTAAAACATTTTGTTATGTGTTTTCAGTCTATTGCGTTTTAGAAAACAGACATTTTAAGTGTTTTCTGGCCATTGCGTTTTACAAATAAGACATTTCTTTGTGTTTTTGGTGCATTGCGTTTTAGGTAAAACACATTTTATGTGTTTTCTGGCCATTGTGTTTTACAAATAAGACATTTCTGTGTGTTTTCTGGCCATTGCGTTTTACAAATAAGTCATTTCTTTGTATTTTTTGTGCATTGCGTTTTAGAAAAATGTCATTTTTTAGGTTTTTTTTCATTGCGTTTTACGTAACCGGTCGTTTTTCTATTGCGTTTTACGCAACTGGGTTTTAATTTTTTTTTTTTTAAATATAGCAATAGTATGCTCGTTTTAAAGATAAATAAACGCTCGTTTTTTTGGTGCAATTTTTATAAAAAATAGTGTCGTATGAAAGAGTTATTAACGTTTAAAAAATGGGGTGGGGGAAATTGGAGGAGAGAGAAACTATTGGCTTGGATTGACTAGAATGCCCTTGAACAAACTCACGCGCCTCTTTTCTTCCTTTCAATTTCCCTGATTTAATCTTAGCCCTTGATTAACTTAATGGATGGTCAAGATCACTTCCTAGCCAAATAAACTTCCTATTCCTATTGTATCTCCACCCTTTATTTATATTCTCCATAAAATTTATACTTAATCTGATTAAGTTAATCAGTTCATCTATATCTTTCAAAAAAAAAAAAAAAAAAAAAATCAGTTCATCTATTCCAAATAAAATATAAAATTTATACTTAATCAGTTCATCTATTCCAAATAAAATATAGATAGTATATTATATTGTGATTTGTAATTTGTAATGACAAATTCAAAGTTAAAACAATACAAGGTTTAATCCACTATAGCATATACTGCGATTCGTAATGCTAAGTTCAAAGTTTATAAAATAATTAAACCATCAGGCCTCAACTACTTAATGGAGGATTACGTGTACTCTATTCAGTAGTCAGTACGATAATAATTGTATTTTGAAAATAATTAATATCTGATTTTTTTTAACGGCCAACATAATCAGTTCCGAGTATTATTGGGACACCCACTGGACTAAACGGAGTACTCCGAGAGTAACCCGAGTCCACCACCAATTCTGAGGAAAACCCGGAAAACCCACACACCCATACGCACGATGATGAAATTACTGGTAAAACCCGTTTAGCTAAAGGATCAAATCTAGGTTTCTCTGAGTCTCCTATCATTGCCCACCAATCCTCAGTCTTCATCAAGTGAATCCTCCAAATGGGCTATTGGCGAAATTCACCACATCGGGATACACCCGCCTCCGAAGTGGAGAAAACCCTCACCTAGGGCCGAAGTCCGTAAACACTTTTCCGAAGGCACGACAATGCGGTGATTTAAAACTCATTCAGTTCAACGATCGAATTAACGACCGCCACCTATTCACCTAGTCTCTTATCGTCACCCGGTACCCCGAAACAAATAAAAGGAAGCAATAATCGAACTTTGGTCACTTAGAACACTAGGTCTCTCTTATCACTCCATCACCAATTCATTCGTGAAATAATTATACGTGTATGAGAAAAAAATCTATTAGGGGTATTGTGAGTATTTGAGTGGTATACTTATGATTTACGAAGACAAATCTATTAACCGACAAACTTGGGAGGTTGGCAACTGTGAATGGAGAGTGACAAAAGCGGGAAAATTCCCATCACCTTTTTTTACTAAAATTTAAATTAAATGTGAATATATATGTTGAGTTATTTTAAAGTAAATTGATGATGTTTAAAAAAAAGTTTGATTCATACTATTATCATGTGTTCGCTTCTTTTAAACATCGGGACATCCATATATAAAATCTTCATCCTAAATCATATACATTTAATGTCGACCATACGGCTTTTCCTTTTACTTGATTTGACATGATTAACTGCTACAGATGTCATTGTAAAAAAATGTGACGAGTATAAGTGATTTTCAACGATTTAGTTATTGTAGTAACAAAATATTCCTATTTACTGAAAATGAGATATAAACTAAAGGCCCAATCACAATGATTGAGATTGTGACACTAATTATTATCGTATTTAATCAAGTGCATAAATAATATTGTGCATCTTTTAAAAAAACGTTTATTAAACACATTCAAAGAAAGCCAAGGCATTTCAACTAGAAAGTTAGAAAGTTGTGTTAGTAAAATAATCAAAATCAGTTACACATTTTTTTACTAATAGGTGGTGTTCTATTGGTAAATACAAAGTTTTTAAACATCTTAGAAGAGGGAGGCACTAGGTCCACAAACGACAAGAATTAAAAAGAAATTTGTCGTTAAAAAAAAGTTACACATTTTTTAAAATATAATTTCTTTTTTGTTTTAAATTATCTTTAGGCACAATTTTTTTTAATGACGGAAAATTCTATGATTTATAGGATAACGGGCCAGCATAGGCTGTTAAACCTCAAAAGTACAAACAACAACACAAACAAAACTCAAACAGTAACATCTCTAATATTAAAATCACACATCTTTCATATGATAGACTATTGAATTTAGACCTAATTTTAATCCAAATATATGATAGAGCTAAGCTCTAAGAGCTTTGATGTTTTCCACAGTTTTAAATACCAAAATGAAGCCTATAATAATTTTTTTTTTCATTTCTAGACTTCCAAAGCGGCGGTATTCTTACTAAAAGGATTGCACAATGTGGTTCCTAACAATTTGATGTGATTCCACCTATTTTACTTCCTTTTATAATAACTATTTATATATTGAAAAATACCTTATAGTGTTTAAAAATAGTATACTTAACCGTGTATTATTTATCAAATATGGTTTTCTTCAAATTATTACCATTTACTATTTTGTGATTAGTTTAGTTATATTCTACCAATAGGATGGTAGTCCATTGTTAAAGACAAAACTTTTAAACACCTTGGAAGGAGAATATCTTAGATTCAAGTCCTACAGACGACACGACGGAGATTAAAAGAAATTTGTCGTTAAAAAAAGTTTGATTACTGGATGATACATCACAAACTCAATATACAAGCTTTTATCGCAACTTATATATTTTAGTTTTCTTCCCTTGTAATATAAGTAAAAGTATAAAATAACCCTTAAAGTTTAGTTATAATTTATCGCAACTTGTATATTTTAGTTTGTGTAAACCAAATCCTCTTCAATTTTTTTTTTTTTCTGTTTCGACTTACTTAGTTTTTTCTACGATAATATTTTACATTTCGATCTAAATTCTACGAGTTAACACGTCATAATTCACGTGTGTAGTTTAACATTTTTTACGTCTATTTTTTGTTCGACTTAACAGTCCCCGCAGTTACTAAATATACGTGTGAAATTCTAATTCTATTCTAAAAATGTATAAAATGTAACACCTAACTAAAAAATAAAAATTAAATATTTGTAATAGTAATTATTATCATTATTATTTATTTATCAATTTATATGTTTCTTGATCTCTATTTCCTGTTTATTTCAAAATTTGTAATTATTTCTGAAAGCCACCCTGCCTCCTTGTGAGTCCGTTATCTATCTACACCCTAGCTCTGTTTGTTTCTTTGTAGTTGCACTCAGATTTGGGGCATTAATCTTGTTCAAATCATGAGCGAATCTAAAGGGCCGAATTACATGGATAATATTTGCATTTGTGAAACCCTCAGTTTAATAAAGCCCTCATTCATTTCCCTTTCATGAAGCTTCCCTGTTCATCCTCGTAAGTTTTCATTGCTTCCATTTCAACCTAATTGGATGTTATTCATGTGATTTTTTCTTGGTTTCATTTTAATGGAAACTGCAAAATCTAATATAAGTTTATTGGTATTCATTGCTTTTCAAGATTCCTGCAAATGTATTGATGTAGAGTGTGTGTGTGTGTGTGTTTTTTTTTTTTTTTTTTTTTTTTTCGGGGGTAGGTAATTTACTGATAAAAATTGCAGGTGGGTTGATGTCAAATTCAAGTTTTGATTTTAGTAATTTGTTCTTCTAATTTACTGATCAAATTTCTGGGACTTGGTTGATGTTAATTTTTTATTTTGTTTTTCTGAGATTTACCAATCTGTTTTTTTTTTAATTGATCAAATCTTGAAATGATGGTTTTTTTTTTTATTTAAAACATAAATTTGTAAATTTTGTCATATTTGAAACTTTGGTTGATTTTTTCACCATGTTTAATGATACTCATGATTTTGGATTATTTGATGATCTTGTGATCTACTGGATTGACAAGTAGAAATGTAACATGTGTTGAACGCTAATCGGAAATTATTTCAGGTTATTTAAAGGTGAAGAGAAATCGTCTTTTGGCGGATGTAAATCATGGAAAATTCTGAAAACGAAGAGAATTTGTTTGCTCTCGGTGAACCCAAGGTAAATTTTAGTTACTCTTTTTAACGTAACACGATTTATCAGTTTATAACAACTATAGTATATTGTAAATCCCATACGCTTAAGGTGATATAAGTTGTTTTCAAATTAACTATATCCACTAGGTATAGTTAATTTGAAAACAACTTATATCACCAGAAAAAAATAGGCTGGATGATGAATATAACCTTATTTTTTTTTGAAATATCGATGTATTCTTGGTTACTTTTGATCGTTTTGGATGGATTGCATAAATCTTTGTGTTATGGGCGTGTAACGGTTGTTTATCTGTTTGTAGCTACATGGAGAAATGTGCAAGACACTTACTTACATTTACGTCAAAGCGTTGAATGTTTTTCCTGAATTAGAAGCCGCTCGCCCCCGAAGCACTTCAGGGATTCAAGCATTATGTTCTTTGCACATAGCATTAGATAAAACAAAAACGCTTCTTCAACATTGTGCCGAATGTAGCAAAATTTACTTGGTAAATTCTCTTATAGTTTTTCATGTATGTTATTTCATACTTCCATGTCCCAAAATAAATTAAAATGTTCGTTTTTAGTATCATTTTTTATACAGAAATAACAACGAACTTAACTTTTTGTTTTTTCCGCAAAAAGTAGCAATTTTACGCGTAAACTTGTAATTTTGCTTCTGGTAAATAAGCAGTTTTAAAATAAGCAATCTTAAGCTGCATACTGAAAACAACTTAAAATAAGTGCGCACGCAAACACACTCGCACACACTTTTTTTTCATCCAAACACCTATAAGCACTTATCTGCTTTTAGAAAACACAATAGCCGTTTAAATAAGCAATCCAAAACATCCCGTAAGAAACAAAGGTCTAAATCAACCGATTTTCTCATAACTAAGATAATTTGGCTCTTATTTACTTGATGCAAATAGAAAACGAAGTCGCAACCCACAAAATACGGTACGAATACAAATGATATAAACGAGTGGCATCTTATAAGTTATATCCATTCATCCATCAAAGGTTTTTATATTGGGATGAATGCGTAACTATTAATTATTTCATTGTTTGTTTTCTAACACAAGCTTTTTTATTTTATTTTTCAGGCAATAACAGGAGATTCTGTTGTTTTAAAATTTGAAAGGGCAAGATCGGCGCTCGAAGATGGTCTTAGGAGTGTTGAAAATATAGTTCCACAAACTATAGGTTGTCAGGTACTTGTAATAAGCAAATGTTTGAGTAAACTTTTGTTTTGCTCCCTGTGGTTTGGTCACTTTAACGGTTTTGCCCCAAACCTTTAAAAATAGCCATTTTCCTCCAATAGTTTGCTATGCAGGGAGCAAAATGAAAAAAAAAAAAAAAAAAACAGAAAATTTGGATGGAGTTAGAGGAGGGGAGCAAAATGGAAAAACCATAGCAAACTATTGGAGGAAAATGGCTATTTTTAAAGGTTTGGGGCAAAACTGTTAAAGTGACCAAACCACAGGGAGCAAAACGGAAGTTTACTCCAAATGTTTTATCAAACCTTTTTATTTACAATTTAATAAATAATTTGAAATTTAAAACCATTAGTAAACACCCCCGAGGAACGTTGATGCGTGAGGGTAAATTGGTCTTTTTACATAAAGAATGTCCTGAGTTTAAACCTTTTAGACAAACGAACCGTATTATACGAAAACCGTGATGCATTGTGATCTAACCGTAAATTCCCATGTCCCAGATCTCCGATGTATTACGCGAACTCGAAGGAATCGAGTTTTCGCTTGATCCATTAGAGAAACAAATCGGCGATGAAATTATTGGTTTGCTACAACAAGGTAGAAACTTTAGCAATAATAGTGACAATAATGAACTAGAAATATTCCATCAAGCTGCATCTAAGCTCGGGATTACATCTTCACGCGCCGCTCTTCGTGAAAGACGGGCCCTTAAGAAACTTGCGGAAAAAGCAAGAGCCGAAGAAGACAAACGAAAAGAATCAATCGTCGCATATCTCTCACATCTCATGAGAAAATACTCAAAACTATTCCGAACCGATTTCTCCGATGACACTGATTCACAAGGTTCAACCCCATGTTCACCTACGATACACGGTTCTTTCGAGGGTTACAGCGGGTCCGGGACCCACGCGTTCGAGCGACAACTCTCGAGACTAAGCTCTTTTAACTTCAAACCAAGTTTCAGGCAGTCCGGGCAGGTACCGATCCCGCCCGAAGAACTAAGGTGCCCAATATCCTTACAACTTATGTACGACCCTGTCGTAATCGCATCCGGGCAGACATACGAGCGAATTTGCATTGAGAAGTGGTTCGGTGATGGGCACAACACCTGCCCGAAAACTCAACAACTGTTGGGTCACCTCGGTGTGACCCCTAATTACTGTGTCAAGGGTCTAGTGGCTAGCTGGTGCGAGCATAACGGCATCGTGGTTCCTGACGGGCCACCCGAATCGCTAGATTTAAACTACTGGCGGCTCTCGTTATCAGAAACCGAATCAGTAAATTCAAAACCTGTGGAAAGTGGCGAAATGTGTAAATACAAGGGTATGAAAGTGGCCCCTTTGCCTTTGGAAGAAAGTGATGTAATTGCGGAGGTTGAAGGTGATGGTGACATGACAGCGACGGTTGAACACGAAGGTGATGTTTTTGAGACGTACGATGAATATTTGGCGGTTTTGCGCACCGAGGATAATCTAAGGAAAAAGTGTAGGGTTGTTGAGAAAATAAGAAGGTTGTTGAAAGATGATGAAGAGGCCCGGATTTATATGGGTGCAAATGGCTTTGTTGAAGCGTTGTTACGGTTTTTGGAGCTGGGTTTGCGTGAAGAAAGCGGGTTTGCTCAAGAAAGTGGTGCTATGGCTCTGTTTAACCTCGCGGTTAATAATAATAGGTACGCTTTTGTGCGATTTTGGTGTCGGGTGTCAAGATTTGGTTTTTCCTTTTGGGACGGGGTGGTTGCAGGTCAAAACGGGTTCGCATTTAACAAGCCATTTTTTAATACGGTCTAATCGGATGCGCCATGCTGACCCGTGCACAACTTCCGTGTTCGTTTTTGTAATACAATTTGTTAGTTACGATTACATAATTTGAGAAAGTTTAAAATACAAGACCTCCTTATCGTACGAAGATACGCGACCAACAGTATAGCGTACGGAATTATGCAAATAAGGTGCGTGATTAGGGTAACACCCAACCCATGCGTAATTATGCAAATAACGTGCGTACTTATGTATTATAACGTGCGTAACTATGCAAAGTTAATTACTATTGTTCCACTGTGTTCAAGTGAAGGCCTAGATTAGATCAGATGTGCGGTTGAGATGCTCGCGTACACATCGCACAATAAGGTGGTCTTGTACGTTAACATAGATAACAATTTTTTTTTTTTTACGTAAATGAAAACCATATTATAAACCAGAGACGATTACAAACTAATGATAGGTAGACGAGCAACAAGTTGTGCCGCTACCCCCTTCTGAATAGCAAACCCTACCCTGCTAAACACAAAATTCTGCCCCTTAACATGCGCAATCTGTTATGTATGTGACCCATGTGACCGCTTGAGATTAAACTGCTGACACGTAAGTAAAACTAGTCGAAATTGCATGGTCTAACAATGTAGTGTTTTGGGTCAAACCCATATTAAAGTTACCATTTTGACCCGTTACTTAACTTGTTACACGTCTTTTATTTTTTTCGCAGGAACAAAGAAACAATGTTATCAGCCGGGTTACTTTCTCTCCTGATGCAAATGATCCACGGGTCAAAATCGGTCAACGCAGCGATAGCCCTGTACTTAAACCTTTCATGTCTAGATCAAGCGAAACCGGTCATAGGTTCAAGCAATGCGGTCCCATTCCTAATCAATGCCCTTCAAGACGTGTTCGATTCCCAATGCAAAACCGACTCACTTCACACTCTTTACCATCTCTCATCATTCCATCCCAACATCCCAACACTCATCGCGTGTGGCATCATACCTGCCCTACAACCGTTTATAACCGACCCGAGTTCAAGCTCATGGACCGAGAAAGCCATAGCCGTGTTAATAAACCTTGCGGTGACTAACTCAGGTCGAGACGAGATTGTAACAAGCCCGGGTCTTGTTAGCGGGCTATCCATGTTGCTTGACATTGGTGAACCCGAGGTCCAGGAACAGGCTGCAGCGTGTTTGTTGATATTGTGTACCGGGAGTGATACGTGTTGTGAAATGGTACTTCAAGAAGGGGTGATTCCTTCTTTGGTGGCGATTTCGGTTAATGGGACAGTTAGAGGGAAACAGAAGGCTGAGAAGTTGTTGATGGTTTTCCGGGAGCAGCGGCAGAGGGACGTGCCTGCGGATCGGGGCGGTGGAGGGCGGTGTGAGGGTGGTGAAGAGTTGAAAGTGTTGAGTAAGTCTACATCTAGGAGGAAGATGGGGAGAGGTTGGAGTTTTATGAGGAAGAACAAGAGTTTTTCTGTGTACCAATGTTAAATTCTTGTTTCTCATGGTTAAAACTTTGAAATTGTATAAAATAATTTTTTTTTTATTTAGTGTTTTTTTTTTGTTTGTTCATTTTACAACAAATAGATATGTACAGCTCTTGACTTTTGTAATCAGAGAATTTTAATATTTATATTTTATGGAAACTACACAAGTAATCTAAATAACTTGATAGTTGTCATTCTAAATATTGAAAAAAGGATTGATATCATAAAAAAAAAACCAACATCACAACCCAGTTTTGATATATTAAGTCACTAATTGTTTAGCATGCTTGAATTAATATTTAAAATATTAAGTCACTAAAGTTGTTTAACATGCTTGAATTAATATTTAAAAAAAAAAATACATGACTTAATACCCTTAAAATGAGTTGAGATTTTATTGAAACGCTAATACAAGGATAGATCTATGGCTCGTTTGTGATAGAGATACACCACACAAACAAACTACCTGGTTACGATATCCAATCGAAGATACAGATACACCACTATGATTAGAGAACTGTGTCTAAAAACACCACTCAACGCGCCACTGTTGAGCTAGCACATACAAATTAATATTCTAAAAGTCTTTGCGTTTCTTGTAAAGCACAAAAGCTTAAATAGAAACTACAAGAGTGACAAATTAATTTAACTCAAAATCCAATTAGATAAATTAATACATAGAGTTAATTGCCCGAATGGTCCCTGTGGTTTCACGTTTAGTCGCCACCTTTTGGAAATAGCAGGTATGCTCCCTATGGTTTGTTATTTTGTTACTCGGAACATAAAAATCTGATTTATTATTTAAAAGAAATATATATAAATTAAATGATTTAAGTGGGGCCCACCCCACCACCGCCCACTTAGCCTCATCCTCCACCCAACCCACACCTGCAAACACTTCAGGTCGACGTTTCTTGTGCTGTGTAAGTGCTTGTATTGTGTGCGAGTGAACCTTATAAGCTGCGACTTGGATTAATGCGACTGAACATTATGTTAATTGAATGAGTTTGTTAATTGAACCTGCAGTGGGAATGGACATATTAACAGGTTGCTTAATGTATTTTACAGGTTGTGATTTCAACAATGTGTTAACTGAAATAGTGTTATTTGAATGTTTATGTTATGTGTTTGAATAATGTACATGATAATGATGATCATATTGCACATGTCTAGTTTCATTACGGAAGGGGAGTTGTGGATGGCTACGATGGGTTGATACTCCCACATGTCCCAGATGTGATAGGGACGGACACCAAACTAGTATTAAGCACCCCCGCGTTGCGGTGGGGCCACTAACACTGAACTTACGACGTGTTAATGCGAATAACTTAGACTGAAATGTAAAATACAGAAAAGAATAATGATGTGCTAAAAGTAGTTTAATTAAAACTAACTAAAATATACCCGGTTTGATAAATTTGGTACTGGTACCAGTACCCCCGATACCACTTGTTAATCCCCTTAATAATATTAGTGTTCAATTGTCTTCAAATTTTAATATTATTATTATTATTACTGTTCATTGACTTAAGATTTTAATATATAGGTAATTACCCTAATCTAGACAATAAGTAATACCCTAGACTCTCTAAAACTCAACTAAACTACTAACCGGCAAGTAAACCGATCGACTCTAGTAAGCTAAGTAAGTCCGGAAATCGAACCCACATGACTCTATTTAATAACGTTAATTAGACTCTCTAAACTTAAGATTGACACGACTCTAATTGTTTTAATGTTTTTTGTAAGACCCTTAATTTATTTCTCGAACTTTCATACAGGTTTCGCATATAAACGTTTTTATATACATATACACATACATTTGAAAATATGAGTTTCATAAAACACATCTTGAAATTTAAAGCATTTCAATATAATGTCGTCGTTTAATCGCATAACGATGAAACGTAATGCGGAAGCTTGAATCTTTGAGTGTGTTCGGTTCTTCATTGAGCTTGATCGTCATCCGGTACTTCAAGACATACCTACATTCCATAAATCATGAAATGTGTTAGTTATATAAAGTATATAACATATCTAAGCGAGTCCGTAAGCCAAAACAAGCAAAGAAAACAATTTTGCCAGACTTGAAGCCTGTCGCGGGCCGCAACAGATTTGGCATAATCCTCTTGCGGGGAGCAAAGAACCCTGGAGGGCCGCGACCGAAAAGGTAATCATCCGTCGCGGGGCGCGACAGCATGATTTCGACAGAAACTTTTGCAGCTGAAGGTGCATATTTCCAGCATTTCCATTTTCACTTAAATGGGCACAACTTCCTCAATTTTTATCCGTTTTACGTCTCGTTTCTTCCTACGTAATCGTAATTTGACTCTCTATCATATAGAGTTGAAATCCGACATCCGGATTAACAATTTTTCTAAATTTTTAAGCTCTCGGCTTTATATTTATTTATAAGACTTTTGACCCGTTCATGATTTATCAAAAAAACTTGTTTCTAAACGTCCGTAAAACATTTGCATATTTAACCAAAAATCCTTAACCTAGATTCTTAGCTTTTATGAATTACACATTCGTTACCCGATTTGCGCAAGTATTCATTTGATCCGTTCAAGATTTGAGCACTAAGCTCAAATCTCGCTTATTCTTTCCATACCTCTTATTTCCACCCTAGGATTTCCATTTATCTCCCACCACAACTATAATTGTGGTGAATTATTTTAGTAAGAACATTTTACGCCGATTCTACCCTCTGGTTCGACAATTTACGAAAATGACCAGTTAGGAGGTATTTAGCTAAAGAAGGTTACACCTTTCACTCTTGTACCACCCAATGGGTCCACCCAAACATAAAATCCATTCTTAAACTACCCTCAAGAGTCATTTACTCGATTTGCTATTCGGGAGCGTTTTAGTCAAATTTTGGTCCTTTTTACTACGAAGGACATTTTTTTATTTAAAACTTGTTTTAACCAAGTATACTCTTTTAATCCGAATTCCATTTTAAATTCATTATGTCCCTAAGAACATAGTATCTCTAATTCAATCGTTAGATATACCTCACTTTAGGTAACTCTTTTGTTCGACCATGACTCATTTTACTCTCCTCGGCCCTAAGACCTCACTGAGAGTTTGATTCAAATATTACATACTTGGCTCGAGTCAATCATTGACCCGTTTTAATATCTCACCTCATTAGTTGCTAATTAATATCAACGGAAATCTCATACGCTGTTTGACCCTGAGAGCATAAGACTCGACAAGCAACATTAGTTGTTATTGTCAAATGGTGATAACTTCACCATTTGACACGTTTGATCTAAATGATCAACACTTCTGTATATATTATGAAATGGTATTTATTTACCATTTCATGCTTTTGACCCATTACAGCTTTTTACCATATGAACAAATTTCCGTAAGTCGTTTCCTTACGCATTTGACCCATTATGACTTACACAATGGGATGACTTTTCAAAACTCAATGTTATTCGTCAACACGTGGTCGGATTACCATTTTACCCTTCTTATTACCCAATATGGTATCTTACCATTTTTACTTGTTCCGACCCGTATCAATCCGTGTCGGAACGTCGTATTTTAAAGACTTATTTCAAGTACTAAGTCAACGCGTTCTTAATCATATACATGAATGAATATACCATTTTAAAAATCTAAGCTTTACTTACCTTGCATTCCGATAATGCTATTCTCACGTACTTGATCCGTTTGACCCGCTTCTTTCCCAAGCTTCCACCTAGCTTGTCAAGCGTCAAACTATCATATAATATCCACAAGGTGGTTAGATTCGTCATTCTAGATCATGACCTTAACACCTTATGAATTTTTATACCACTTTTCTTATTGAACTCTATCATAGGTTGATTTGACTTTTTAAAAGTCAAATCACCAATTGACACATACAAATGCACTAACAAGTTCACAAAACTCATTTAGGCACATTATCAAACACCTAGTGAGCATCATCTTTTGGGCTACCACATTAGTTAACATATCATTCATTTCATACCTCAAGTAATAATAAATTAACATGTAATTTCAGTCATTATAAGCACATACACACTTTTTTTGGGTAAAGGGTTACCCTGGTGAATTCTATATATAGACAACCGCCAAATAAGTACAAGTAGTGAGGATGAATTCCTCATTAGTTCATATACAGGACATGCCCCATATATGTAAGCAAATAAAGCAAAAAAAAAAAACCATGACACCACTTCAACCTAGCCTACTACAATCGTGATAATGACTAACTAGTAGACAATACTAAAACAAACAATGTCTTCATCCGCCATCATCAAAAATGAAGTTGCCACCAAGTGGCAGGCCCCTAGCACGAACCAAAAATAACCTATCCATTGGAGAACTTTGTTGAAGAGGTGCATGCCCCTGTACTGGAAGACGTAGGATGAGTACCCAATGTCATAAACTCAGTAGTTTCATCATAGACAACCTCTACCTCATCCTCATATGACTCCTCATTTAGATCTCGACCCCCTTTATTTTTACCTTGAAAGGAACCACCATTCCCCCCCATCAAACTCAAGAGCACCAAACGGGTTGTGAGTTTGAACCTTAGAAGGATTAGTACCCTGCTCATTCACATAGGAAGAACTCTCTGCCTTTTTCTTTCTATCCACCAGTCTATATTCGAACTTGGGCTTCAGATTATTAACTTGAAAACCACTCTTCTTTGCACTCTTCTTAACCTTGACTTTAGTAAAACCATCCTCATCTACTTTCGGACTGTTAGTAGGAGGTTTCGATGTCGACCTGATGCGTGTGTGGTGTACTATATTTTTATGTATATTTTTAGCCCTTTTTAACCACTTTAGTCAAGTTTTAAATTTATAAAACACGATATTTACTAACACCAAACACACATATGGGCAAGTGCACCCATCGTGAGCGTAGTATAGTGTTGGTAAGATACCGAGGTCGTCCAAGGACACAAGAGCTTTTAATACCGGTTTATCCTCAACGTCTAATCAAATCAAAAATTTAGGAAAAAGGTTTTAAACTAGAAAATAAAAACTAAAATTCTGAAAATAAAAAATAAGAAAAAAACAGATAGACAAGATGAAGCACTTGGATCCGACTCGCCTTTAGTGTAACCTTTGATTATTTCCGCACTTTTGCACTTTTTAAGAGATTATCTTAGTTATTGTAGTAGGCCCCTCTTTTGAAGGTGACGTTACCCTCAACCCAGTAGTTTGAGTCTGCAAGGATACAATCCTAAAGGGTCGGATTATTGAAAGATAATTAATTAAGTTATTAACGCATAATGTGGTAGGCCCCTCTTTTGAAGGTGATGTTACCCTCGGCTAAGTAGTTTGAGTCAGCAGGGATACAGTCCTAAGTAGTCGGGTTAAAGTTTTAATAGTAGTTTACATATGAGGGGATCAAAGAGTTTGGACCCCCCGCCATCCAATACCATTGGGTATTGAAGGAGGTCCTACTAAATTTGACCCAGGTCCTTGCAGGATCTATACACTGAACAAGGCAAGACTCTTACCAAACCATTCCCTTAACCCCCGACCAGGTAGCCAACATATCTCCATATAGACCATGGAGATATGAATGGTGAAAATATTTTATTTTTTATAGATAGTAAAATAATGCCAAGACACCACGGACAAATGATAAGGAAGATTCACCTTCAACATAAGTAACTAGTTATTAAAGTCATTAATACATAACCAAATAAAAAGTGCGAAAAGATTAAAAATAAAAAGTATTACACTAAATGCTTGTCTTCACCAAGTGATGTAAGAGACTTAGGCAAACATGGCCTTTGATTGTCAAGAACTCTTACGATCAATCTTGGATCCCGAGACGACTCACACACTCTATGATGGATGATGGATGATGGTGGTGGATGATGGTGTTGTGGTGGTGGTGGAGCGTGGGTGAAGTGTGAGAGAGGTGGTGTGCCAAGGGATGGTTTGCAATGGCTCCAAGCACTCCTATTTATAGGCTGAACAGAAGCCTGGGCATGGCCCCGTGTCCGCTGGACACGGCCCCGCGCCCGTCTGACACTATCTCTCTTCATTAATTGTAATTCGCAATTACAATTAATGCGCCTGCAGTACTTTGGGCACGCCCCCGTGTTCACTGGGCACGGCCCTGTGGTGAGCAATAGAAGCTTCTACAGGTTTGTCTTTTCTGCTGCTTATTGGGCACGGCCCCGTGCTCGCTGAGCACGGGGCGTGTTCAGTCTTCTGCCTTCTCTGTTTTGCTTGGGAGGATGCTGTCGAGGGGTCGTGCAGTCCACTTTTGTTCCCCTTCTTGTATTTATGTTAGATTTAGCTGTCTTTTTGCTTCTTTTGTTAATTTGAGCTCATTTAATCCTGAAAATACAAAAGGAAGACAAAAATACACTTTTTCCAACATTAGTACTTAAAAAGGGTTAGTTTTATGCCTCATTTGATGTAATTTATATGTTGCATTTTACACACATCAGGTTCGTAACAGGGTACTACCCATTTATTATGAGAAAAAAAGGAACCGGGTAGGAACCACCGGGTTTTTTGAACCTGGACCCGGTTCTCCTATGTACCGGGAACGAACTGGAACCGGTTCCGGGTCGGTTCTACGGATGTAGCTGGTATTGGTATTGAGGAGGAGGCTGGAACTGTGGAGAATGAAGGACGAGTGCCTCTTGCGGGTTCCATGCATGCCCCTATGTCACGGCCCTCGTCCTCGGTTTGACCAGGGCCAGAGCCGCGAGGCAGGAAATCCCGTGGTATTAAATTTTAAGCGACAGTGGAAGTCTTTTTAAAACATAATCTTTTAATATTAAAACTGCCCGTTTACATAAATTAGGGATAAAACCTTGTAATTTACAATAAGGTGATTTCACTGGGAAATCTTTATTTTACAAAACATGTTTCTTTATTTATTTATATTGAGCCACTTCTCTATGCTTGTAGTGCTTCACGGCACTTTTCTTGGATTACAATAGATCACCTGAAATATGTTTGAAAAAGGTTTTGTTAGCTGGGAAATACTGAGTGAATCATTCAGTTTACTAAAAATGACACATTGGTTATAAATTACAGTATTAAGAGCGATTACAATTTTTCTGATATCAAACCAACTACCCACGGTACTTTGTCACTCGACCCATTGGCCCTCTAATTGTCCAATGGTGTCTGTGATTATGGTCATATCACCCATTGGCTGCCCCAATGGTGAAGATTATCAAGTAATGTATACAAAACCCCACATACCGGCTGTAATATGGTGACTACAAAGACTTAATCCCTGTAATTATAACTTTGAAAAATAATTTGGAGTTTTGTAAAAAGAGAATGACTCACATTGCAGATTTAACGAGCAGTGTATAAGCTTACGGATTAGCCTTGATTAACCTAATTTAAATAACAATGCACACAAACGGGGTTAGTAACTAATATAGCAGTTACGACAATTCACGAAATTAAACCCTCACAACGATTAATAAAGTGCAATACTTAACAATTCAGCGGATTCACAACGAATGACAGAGTATAGTCCGAGTTCGGACAACACTCAAACATTCAAGTCAAAATCACGATGAATAACAAAGTATAAACTCAATTTGAGCAGCACTCAAACAATCGTTGGATAGTTACAATCGATCGGACGTTGAATCGTAATAGCGATCGAGTTATTACCCTGTTTTGCGGCAACGTTTTGAGATTTTGTGTATGTTGTGGAATGTTTCTGCTATAACTCAGCGTCTAATTTGAGTTTTATCGTCGTTCAAATGCCAAATTTCGATTGCCAATGTCTGCTATTTATACACTAATTTTGACATGCTTACGGACCGTAAGACTTTATCCCTTACGGTCCGTAAGGGACACCTAATCACTATAGGGTAGCCTCGTCTGGGACTAGCCTAGCTGAGTTGACAACTTCATAAAATTCGAATTTGACAGCGTTTTATTTAGATAATCGTAACTAGGGTTTACCCCCCCCTCCCGAGTTTTAGGGGCCCTGATCCTGATTCCGATTGTTCTGAAAATTTTAGGGTTTACACAGAATCACTTGGGTGTCTCAATTAGGGTTCCTTATTGGATAATTAACATACTAAATATTTAATTTTAGTGAGAGTTATTACATCCTCCCCACCTTAAGAAAAATCTCGTCCTCGAGATTTACTGGAATAGATGAGGATATTTCCGCTTCATTTCTGATTCCAGCTCCCAAGTGTATTCTGGTCCTCTCTTTGAATCCCATTTTACTTTGACTAGCACTAGACGTTTGTGCTTGAGAAACTTGATTTTTCTATCTTCTATCTGTAGTGGTTTCTCTACAAATTTTATTTTTTCATTTACCTCTACATCTTGAAGAGGTACTACCAGGGATTCGTCAGATAAACATTTCTTGAGATTGGATACATGAAACACATCATGTACTCCAGCTAGCTCTTCTGGTAGTTGTAATCGATAAGCAACTGGTCCTATTCGTTGCATTACTAGAAATGGTCCTACGTATCTTGGACTTAGCTTTCCTTTCTTACCGAATCGTACTACTCCTTTCCAAGGAGAGACTTTCAAAAGTACCTTGTCTCCGACTTGAAATTCTAGTGGCTTGCGGCGATTGTCTGCATAGCTTTTCTGGCGATCTCGAGCTGTCTTCAGTCTTTCCTTGATTTGAGTTATCTTGTCTATGGTCTCTTGTACAATTTCTGGACCTGATAATTGACTTTCTCCTATTTCTGCCCAACAAACTGGAGTTCTGCACTTGCGTCCATACAGTGCTTCGAATGGGGCAGCTTCGATGCTTGAATGATAACTATTGTTATAGGAGAATTCAATTAAGGGTAAGTGGTTATCCCAATTACCACCAAAATCAATTACACATGCTCGGAGCATGTCTTCCAGGGTTTGTATCGTCCTTTCACTTTGTCCGTCTGTTTGAGGATGATATGCAGTACTTAAATTTAGTCGGGTTCCCATTGCTTCTTGGAAACTAGTCCAGAAATGGGAAGTGAAACGACTATCCCTATCTGATACAATGGAGAGTGGGACTCCATGTAAAGATACTACTTCATCTACGTACAACTTGGCTAGCCTTTCCATGCTAAAGGTTTCCTTCATTGGTAGAAAATGAGCTGATTTGGTTAATCGATCCACAGTTACCCAAATTGCATCATTACCTTTTCTGGTTTTAGGTAACTTAGTAACAAAATCCATTGTTACGAGTTCCCATTTCCATACAGGCATTTCCAACTGTTGTAGTAGTCCTGAAGGTTTCTGGTGTTCGGCCTTAACTTGTGAACAAGTAAGACATTTAGATACGTATTCAACTATATCCTTTTTCATTCCTATCCACCAGAAATTGTTTCTTAAATCTTGGTACATCTTATTGTTTCCTGGATGTACGGTATACCTAGATTTATGAGCTTCTTCTAAAATCTTATTTCTTAATTCTCCCTGCTTAGGTACCCAAGTTCGTTTCTTGTGGAATCTCCAAATTCCATCATTTCCTTGTTCTAGTTCCTTTATATAACCTTTCATTCCTTCAGCATCGTCTTTGATTGCTGTTTCCTGAACTTTCTTCAATTGTTCCATTAAATCTACTTGTAGATTTAATCTAAGAGCACGGACTCGTTTTTTGCTTCTCCTGATACTTACGACTTAAGGCATCTGTGACTACGTTTGCCTTTCCTTCGTGATATTGAATATCACAGTCATAATCGCTTAGGATTTCTATCCATCTTCTTTGCCTCATATTTAACTCTTTTTGCCCAAATATGTACCTTAAACTTTTATGATCTGTATAAATAGTAAACTTACTTCCATACAGATAATGTCTCCAGATTTTAAGGGCAAAAATTATGGCTCCTAATTCTAAGTCATGAGTCGTATAATTTTCTTCGTGCTTTTGCAACTGCCGGGAGGCATACGCAATTACCTTCTTGCGTTGCATCAACACACATCCGAATCCTAATTTTGAAGCATCACAATATACTTCAAAATCTTCTATTCCTTCGCGTAAGGCTAAAATTGGAGCATTCGTCAATATGTGCTTTAAAATCTTAAAAGCTTCTTCTTGTCTAGGTCCCCATTCAAACTTAACGGCTTTACAGGTCAACTTAGTCAAAGGTACAGCTATCTTACAGAAATCCTTAATAAATCGTCTGTAGTATCCAGCTAAGCCTAGAAAACTTCTAATTTCCATAGCTGTTTGCGGGACCTTCCATTTGGTGATTGCTTCTATTTTAGCAGGATCTACGTGAATTCCTTCGTGATTCACCATGTGACCTAAAAATTGTACTTCTTGCAGCCAGAATTCACACTTCGAGAATTTGGCGTAAAACTTTTCCTTTCTTAACAACGTTAAGAGTGCATGTAGGTGCTCACAATGTTCTTCCTGACTTTTGGAATAAATAAGTATATCGTCGATGAAAACGATTACAAATTTATCCAAGTATGGTTTACAGATCCGATTCATCATGTCCATAAATGCTGCTGGAGCATTTGTTAGTCCAAAGGGCATGAATGTAAACTCATAATGGCCATACCTAGTTCTGAAAGCAGTTTTAGGTATGTCTTCTTCTTGTACTTTCAGCTGGTAATATCCGGATCTTAGGTCTATCTTAGTAAAATACCTAGCGCCTTGGAGTTGATAAAAAAGATCATCAATCCTAGGTAATAGGTATCGATTCTTAATTGTAACTTTATTTAGTTCCCTATAATCGATACACATCCTCATCGATCCATCTTTCTTTTTCACAAACAACACTGGTGCTCCCCAAGGGGATGAACTAGGTTGTATAAATTCTTTGCTTAGTAATTCATCTAACTGCTTCTTCAATTCTAGCATTTCGGTGGGTGCTAATCGATAAGGTGCCTTGGCTATTGGTGTAGTACCAGGAATTAGATGAATTCTAAACTCTACTTCTCTATCGGGTGGTAACCCAGGAAATTCTTCTGGAAAGACGTCTGGGTATTCAGAGACTATAGGGATGTTCTGGAGTTCCTTACTTTTAGTGTTAATGATTACAGAAATCATATACACCATTTCTTGTTTTCTTGAATAACTAGCTAACTTCATTACTGAAATGAATTTCAATGGCTTTCGAGGTCTATCTCCTGTAATTAAAATTACCTCTCATGTGGGGGTACGGATTTCTACGGAATTCTTATCACAAAGGATTCGAGCATGGTTGGCTACTAACCAATCCATTCCTAATACTACATCGAATCCAGCTAATTTCATAGGTAACAGGTTTGCAGAGAACTTATGACCTAATAGTTCTATCTTTCCTTTTTGCAAAACTTTATTTATGTTAACAGAATTCCCATATGCCGTTTCAACTGTAAAAACCTGCCTAAGGGTGGTTAAGGGTAAATTAAGAACTTGGCAAAATGAAGTATTGATAAAACTTTAGTTTGCACCAGAGTCAAATAATACTTTCGCATAAACGTCGTGAACTAAAAACGTACCAGCTATGACGTCAGGAATTAGTTCGGCTTCCTGAGTAGTCAATTGAAATGCTCGGGCATTCTTCTTTGTTGTTCCATCAGCTGGTTTGCCTTTATTGTCTGCGGTTTTAATCAATTTAGGACATTCTGTTTTGTAATGTCCTGTTTCTCCACAGTTATAGCAGACTATGGTTTTCTTTTTGCAGTTTTCTTCACTATGTCCCACAGATTTGCAAAAATTGCAGGTTATATTACATCTTCCAAAATGTTTCTTTTTGCAATTTCTGCAGAATGGCGGGTTTGAAGATTGCCCTGTTCTTCTTCTTTTGAAACTGTTATTATTACCCGTACGAAATCCTTGGGTAATTTTCTGAGCTAATTCCTTCTTCCTGTTTTCATCTCTTGTGCGTACCAGTTCATCGGTTAGGGTATTAGCTAATTCCACAACATCGTCAATAGTACGAGGTCGTGCAGCCTTAACGATGTTACGGATTTCACTAATTAGTCCCCAAATATAGCGAGAAATGAGTACCGGTTCTGGCGAAGCCAGTGTTGGTACCACTCTAGCATATTCAAAGAATGTCGAAGTATAACCGCGACACTCTACGCCTACCATACGATGGCTTAGGAACTTATTCGCCATTTGTTCCTTTTCATATTCGGGACAGAATTTTCTTTCTACAAGATTCTTAAATTCTTCCCAGTTCATAGCATAAGCCATCCTTCTTCCTTTTGCTTGTAATACTGTGTTCCACCACTCTAGCGCCCCTTCTTTGAACAAATTTGAAGCATACATGACCTGATCTTCTTCGGCACACTTATTGCAATTACTGCTTCGGTTTTCTCTAACTAACGCAGTGTTGCAGTTGCCCCTTCATTACCTGCAAATTCTGCTGGTTTACAGGCAAGGAATTCTTTGTAAGTGCAACCAGGCGTTGCAGCTTTCATTTTCTTAGGAAGTGGGGCCTGTCGTGGATTATTATCGTCATGATTGTCTCCTCCATTTATGTTGTTACTGTCGTTATCTTCCGGAGTACGTTTGCTAGGAATGATTTGTTGTGGTTCAGCAGGTTTCTGAGCAACAGCCATAATTTCTGGAATAGCATTAGCTATCCCTTGAGCAACGATATTTTCGATATCTTGCCTAGTCATATATTGATTTTCTTAATTTTGCTCAGATTGGTTTACTTCATTATTTGGTTCATTCGCGTTTTCTATCTGTTAATTAGTATTGGTATGAATTATTAGTATCCAATAATTGATAGTTAGATATAACAAAACAATTACACAGAAGCACATAAAATTTTACAACACACACATATATATATATATATATATATATATATAGTCAAAATTGTCGATTTTCTCGACTTCTATTTTGTTTTATAGATTATATAGGCATCCATACACACTGTTTATCTTACAATGTTTTATTTCCTATTTTACAGAGTTATATTTTACTATTACTGTTATTATACAGACATTCTTCCCACCCCACTGTTCTTTGATCAACTTGCAGTTTAGTAGCGACGCTCACTCTCGTCGTATTTTCAGGAGATTTGTTCCCCCATTTCCGGGATCCTATTCCCTGTACCTATCAACTCTTCACCGAACTGACGAAGTTCGGCTAAGTTTTCGTTGCTCATTGGAGGATTGGGGATAGGTTCTGGATCAAACTGTGGGAGAAAGGTATAAGGACTATTAATTATGTTTTGAAATTGCCAGTCATTCGTCCACCACTCTTCCATTTCGCCTAAAGGTCGAGTGTGGATTAGAGGATCCAGAATAGCTGGTTCCAGATTTACGGGAAGTTGGATTTTGGCCAGGTAAGGGTATAGATTGTTGTTGATAGGGCTAATGACATCACAATTTGCCAGTAGACGGTCTATTTCGTCTTGAAATGTGATTTCTTCAGGTTGTTTAGAGCTCTCTCCTACTTCTATTCCCTTTTGTTTAAAATTTTCTCTAGTTTCTATCTCTGCTGGTTTAGAACTCTCTCCGGTCTCGATTCCTTTTCCTTTGTCTATAGGGTTTTCTACTTTGGGAAGTTTCCTAGTGGCTGGCTTCCTCCTGCATACTTTCCTCCATCCTACATATCTTCTTCTTTTCTTAGGCTTTGCTTTTTCTGGAGGTGAAGCTTGAAATTCCAGGGGTTCCTCCACATCAGCAAAATAACCAGTAAAATCGTGAGAGACTTCGATTGGTACTGGGTATAGATTGAGATTTTGAAATGCTTCAGATAGCTCACTCATGCTGTTTAGCATATATGCAAAATGCACAAAAATGCTGAGTTAAAATCTTATAAGGAAATCTAAACAAATATTTAGTTTTATTGCATATTGAAAGACTAATTTTACAAAAGATAATGGAAAATTTAAACCACACTAGGATTTATTTATTTACGGAGTAGTAATTTTCTACTAGACCAGGCTTATTGGTAGTTTAGAGGTTTGCATTCTCTGCTACGGTAGCTAGCATATAAAGATTTGCCCATTTTTCATCTAATTTGTCTTCCCAAGTTGGACTATTGCCTAATTCCTGGAATTCCGGATTAAACTTCACTTTCTTGACTTGGGGTTTCTAGCTTTTCCTAATAATCGAATTTCTTTTCTCTGGGGTAAGAGGATTCTCATATTGTGCTTTACGGACAAAAATCCCTTCTTCCAGATTTGCTGGGTATTTGGAGGAAGAGGTTCCTTTTTCTGTGGGTGCAGTATCTAATTTGTGGTAGATAGCAGAAAGTCTTTGTTTACCCATACTGTAACTTAACAATTAATCAGTTAATAAAACACATATTTACAGAATGGCAATTAAAATTACTAAGTATTTTTCAATTACTTTAATAGGCTAAAATCAGTAGTAAGCTTAAATCAGTGGCTCTGATACCACCTTTTCCTGTCACGGCCCTCGTCCCCGGTTTGACCAGGGCCAGAGCCGCGAGGCAGGAAATCCCGTGGTATTAAATTTTAAGCGACAGTGGAAGTCTTTTTAAAACAGAATCTTTTAATATTAATACTGCCCGTTTACATAAATTAGGGATAAAACCTTGTAATTTACAATAAGGTGATTTCACTGGGAAATCTTTATTTTACAAAACATGTTTCTTTATTTATTTATATTGAGCCACTTCTCTATGCTTGTACTGATTCACGGCACTTTTCTTGGATTACAATAGATCACCTGAAATATGTTTGAAAAAGGTTTTGTCAGCAGGGAAATACTGAGTGAATCATTCAGTTTACTAAAAATGACACATTGGTTATAAATTACAGTATTAAGAGCGATTACAATGTTTCTGATATCAAACCAACTACCCACGGTACTTTGTCACTCGACCCATTGGCCCTCTAATTGTCCAATGGTGTCTGTGATTATGGTCATATCACCCATTGGCTGCCCCAATGGTGAAGATTATCAAGTAATGTATACAAAACCCCACATACCGACTGTAATATGGTGACTACAAAGACTTAATCCCTGTAATTATAACTTTGAAAAATAATTTGGAGTTTTGTAAAACAGTTGATAAAAAGAGAATGACTCACATTGCAGATTTAACGAGCAGTGTATAAGCTTACAGATTAGCCTTGATTAACCTAATTTAAATAAAATGCACATAAACGGGGTTAGTAACTAATACAGCAGTTACGACAATTCACGAGATTAAACCCTCACAACGATTAATAAAGTGCAATACTTAACAATTCAGCGGATTCACAACGAATGACAGAGTATAGTCCGAGTTCGGACAACACTCAAACATTCAAGTCGAAATCACGATGAATAACAAAGTATAAACTCAATTTGAGCAGCACTCAAACAATCGTTGGATAGTTACAATCGATCGGACGTTGAATCGTAATAGCGATCGAGTTATTACCCTGTTTTGCGGCAGCGTTTCGAGATTTTGTGTGTGTTGTGGAATGTTTCTGCTATAACTCAGCGTCTAATTTGAGTTTTATCGTCATTCAAATGCCAAATTTCGATTGCCAATGCCTGCTATTTATACACTAATTTTGACATGCTTACGGACCGTAAGACTTTATCCCTTACGGTCCGTAAGGGACACCTAATCACTATAGGGTAGCCTCGTCTGGGACTAGCCTAGCTGAGTTGACAACTTCGTAAAATTCGAATTTGACAACGTTTTATTTAGATAATCGTAACTAGGGTTTACCCCCCCTGAGTTTTAGGGTCCCTGATCCTGATTCCGATTGTTCTGAAAATTTTAGGGTTTGCACAGAATCACTTGGGTGTCTCAATTAGGGTTTCCTTATTGGATAATTAACATACTAAATATTTAATTTTAGTGAGAGTTGTTACACCCTAGACTCTTTGGAAGCTAACCGTCCTGTCTTCGGCTTCATAAATCAAGTTCATGGAGCGGCAGATGTGTATGTCCACTCTTCCCGACCATGGGCTCCTTTGGAAAGACCTGTGCATGTTCACGAAATGCTTGAAGAGACGGTATATCCACCCCCGAAGAAGATAGGGGTTGGTGGAGTAGCGAGCCAGTTCCAATGCATGTTTCGGAGCAGGAGGTACGGAACATCGAGGTCGGTGCAGGTATGAATGTAATGAAGAACTATCAGATCTCTTAATCCCACAACGCCACTGCTATCATGCCTTTGGCTAAGAGAGTAAGTGAGGACCCTATGGATGTAACGGTAAAGAGGGTCCGTCAACCTAGTGCTCTTAGTGCTGCTTGGGTTGTAGTGCCCATCTCCTATTTGAGCCCAAGCGGCTTGGCATTCGTTTTCTGATAATTCTCGTAACCCTCCGGTTTTTTCTTCGTTACCCGCATCTTCCTCCGCATACAACCTAACTATTGACCCAAACTGTGCCATCGAGATTGAGTACTTAGTCCCCCCACATCGGAATTCTACCCCATCATTATCAAATGGGTCGCATCTTGAATTGAACACGAATGTGCTATAGAATTCCAGATTGTATTCGTGGACTGAGCGAAGGCGAGTAGTTAGGGCGGCTCTTAGTGGCCCGGTGACTAGGTTGTTGAAACGGTCAAGCTGGTTCACTGCTCCCAGAAGATCCATGCACACTTGTCGTGGGTATTCCTCCGGCTTGGTTCGAAGCACATCGTATCTTGCTTTAGCATCCAACTCATTTGCACTGAACCGTGTGAATTTCTTGGACATATGAAAGGAAACACCAAACAATTAGCATGAAACAGTGAAATTTTTGGAGAAAACTGAAAACAGTCGGCTGAACACGACCCCGTGTTCAGCGGACACGCCCCATGTTGGACTGATTTTTGCTGGACCCGCCCCCGTATTCAGCGGACACGACCCCGTGTCCAGACATCTGTTACTCAAAAATCTCATTTTTCGATCCGGTCCCGAAAACTTGAAAATTTTTAGTTCAGTATGGGCGGTTTTCCCTGAAAATTAAACCCCAAGTGCCGTTTTCCCAAAACAAACCGCTTACCCCTTCAATTTTATCTTTTTCGGTTCAAAAACAAGGGTTTGGGGTTTTTGTGAGAAATCAGGCACATCTATGAACAATACAAGTGGATTTACTTTCTATAACATGAATCTAAACTAATGCTAACAGATTTATGCAAAAATTTGAGGTTCGATCCGGTTCAAGTTGAAGAACCCTAGATTTTTCCCCAAATCTTGATGTTAAACTACATGCAAATGCCTAATGTAACTACTAATGATGATAGAATCATACCTTGGTGTTGTTAGGAGTAGAGAGGACGTTGAAATCTTGAAGAAAAATCGTCTGAACTAGAGAGTTTTCGGGGAAACGGGGCATGTGGAATGAAGAAACTGTTATCAAAAAGGGGTTTTATCCCGACAGTCGCGCAGACACGGCCCCGTGCCGGGCGATTTTTGAAAATATTTTTATTTTTTATTTTTATTATTTATTTATTTATTTATTTTTTGTGCTCGTGTGAGTGCCCTGTTTTCCCAAAACTTGGTTAGAAGACTTACCGATTTAAATGTCAACCCGCTTGTTCGTAACTGACTAGGTATGATGTTGATGCTTTTACTCTTCGACCGTTTGAAGCGAGATTTCTTCCTCCTCATCCTCAATGAATCCTTGATAGAGCTTTAGCCGTTGGCCATTGACTTTGAATGGAATTCCATTCCGAGATTTAATTTCGACTGCACCGTGGGGAAAAATATGGGTGATGGAAAAAGGTCCTGACCACCCAGACTTTAATTTACCAGGAAACAATCGAAGTCGTGAATTAAACAAAAGAACTTGACCTCCTATCCGAAATTCATTAGGTTTAATATGTTTATCATGCAATTTTTCATTCTTTCCTTGTAAATTTCGGAGTTAGAATATGCATAATTCCTTAGTTCGTCTAATTCATTTAATTGACACAATCGATTCTTACCAGCAAATTCTACATCTAATTTTACATTTTTAATTGCCCGGTAGGCTTTGTGTGTTATTTCTACCGGCAAATGACAACTTTTTCCGTAGACTAGCTTATATGGGGTTGTACCTATTGTTGTTTTATAAGCAGTTCGAAAAGCCCATAAAGCATCATCTAATTTATCGGCCCATTCTTTTTTATTTAACCCTACGGTTATTTCGAGTATTCGTTTTAAACCTCTATTAGTCACTTCGGCTTGTCCATTTGTTTGAGGGTGATATGCTGTTGAGACCCGGTGATAGACCCCATAAGTTGTTAAATTTTTTTCGAGTTGATGGTTACAAAAATGGGTACCTCTATCACTTATTAATGCTTTTGGTGTGCCAAAATGAGAGAACAATTTTTTCAGAAACCTTACCATGACTCATCCATCATTTGTTGGAAGTGCCTCGGCCTCGGCCCATTTAGACAAGTAATCTACCGCCACAAGTATATATTTGTTTCATTTTGACGGTGGGAAGGGGCCCATAAAGTCGAGTCCGCACACATCAAAAATTTCACAAACAAGAATGCCATTTTGTGGCATTTCGTTTTTGGAAGAAATATTACCTGATCGTTGGCAAGCATCACATGTCTTTACAAGACTTTGTGCGTCTTTGTAAATGGTCGGCCAATAAAATCTTGAATCAAATACCTTTCGTGCGGTACTAGCGGCACCATGATGTCCTCCGTATGGACCTTCATGACAATGGCGGAGAATTCTTCTTGCTTCACTACCATGTACGCATCGGCGGATGAGTTGACCGGCACACATTTTGAAAATATAAGGATCCTCCCAAAAATAATGCTTCACATCGGCAAAGAATTTTTTTCTTTGGTGATGTGGCCAACCTTTCGCGACTATACCGCTGGCTAAGTAGTTAGCATAGTCAGCGTACCATGGTTGTTCTCAGTAATCCACCATTTCCAGGGACTCCGTTGGAAATTTTTCGTTGATTTGCTCATCCCTGGTTGCCTCCAAAGCTGGGTCTTCTAAGCGCGAAAGATGATCTGCTATGGTGTTTTCTGCTCCTTTTTTGTCTTTGATTTCAATATCAAATTCTTGGAGGAGTAGAATCCACCGTATCAAACGTGGTTTAGCATCCTGCTTCTTGAAGAGATGTCGAATGGCTGCATGATCTGTATAGACTATTGTTTTAGAAAGAACAAGATAAGAACGAAATTTATCAAAAGAAAATACCACGGCTAGTAATTCTTTTTCTGTTATTGTGTAATTTTCTTGTGCATCGTTAAGTGTTTTACTAGCATAATAAATTGGGTGAAAATGCTTTTCTTTGTCCCAAGACATCTCCAACTACAAAGTCACTTGCATCACACATGATTTCGAAAGGTAATTTCCAATCAGGCGCTATCATGATAGGTGCATTGACTAGCATTTCTTTTAGTGTTAGAAATGCTTGATTGCAATCCTTGTCAAAGATGAAAGGGGCATCTTTTTCAAGTAATTTTGTTAGAGGCCTTGAGATTTTTGAAAAGTCTTTGATAAATCGCCTATAAAATCCGGCATGCCCTAGGAAACTTCTGATGGCTCTAACGGAGGATAGGGGTGGTAATCGAGAAATACTGTCTATTTTTGCTCGATCAACCTCCATTCCTTCGCTTGAGATTTTGTGACCGAGTACTATTCCCTCCGTTACCATGAAATGGCATTTTTCCCAATTGAGGGCGAGGTTAGTTTCCTCACATCGGGATAACATTCGTTCAAGGTTATTGTCACACCCCCAAAATCCACCTGCGGAGTATCACCGCTTGGGAGCGTGACTGACCAGGATCAAGCCACCAATCATATTGAACATGCAATTAATATTAAGTAAAATAACTGAAAACCATCCATTCAATACAAAAGGTGATCAAACAAATCATCGTTTCAAAATGTAGCGGAAGCATAGTAAATAAACCAGTAGTAGTTAACAGTTTTAAGTGTCATAATAGCTCAACAGAAAAGCCACGATCCTTGTCCACAACGACCCGCTTCTCCAGTGCAAGCTCCAAGTACCTAACGATCTGCAAGGCATGTAACAGAATGATCAACAAACTAGTTGAGCGAGTTCACAGAAAGTAAATGCGTAATAGTAAGTTCGTTTGTAACAGGTGGCTCTACTGGGCCGTTTGTATGTTCTATTGGTGGTGGTGTTCCACGTTATTGGTGGTGGTGTTCCACGTTACTGGTGGTGGTGTTCCACGTTACTGGTGGTGGTGTTCCACGTTACTGGTGGTGGTGTTCCACGTTACTGGTGGTGGTGTTCCACGTTACTGGTGGTGGTGTTCCACGTTACTGGTGGTGGTGTTCCACGTTACTGGTGGTGGTGTTCCACGTTATTAACCACTAGACTACTCGTAACTATAGGTATCCTTCACAACCGAGGATAGTGATCAGTATAAGTATCCTTCACATCCGAGGATAGTAATGTGGTAGTCTAGTCATAGTGTCAATAGTGTATCTAATCAACCTTTCAATCCCATTCCCAACACCCCGGGAATCCCATGCCTTGGTAAGAGTGTGAACTCACCTTGGTTTGCTCGGTATGCTAGGTTATGCGCTCACAAGTAATTAATCAAGTCCTATTGTATGCACGTATACAAATCAGTTCATGTTCACAATGATACGCATGCAATTTAATGTTCACATAACAGTCAGTTTGCATATCGGTACAACACTTATTATTTCACATTAAATCATCAGCGTGCACGAATACAATTATTAACACTCATCACCAAGCATGGCATGCCAAATAAATCAAACATATGTTCCATTATTCAAAGCATGTTCATAACCTACAATATCTTTCGAATCCATCCTTATCTTTCGACGCACATCTACCTTTCGGTTCATGTGTTATCTTTCGTCAAACAGTTATCTTTCGGTCCCAACAACTATCTTTCGAGTGGCAAGTATCTTTCGGTTACAATCAGTTTTCATGCAAAAAGGCAGTTACCACACAACCCTAAATGAGCATCTGGCATCATAATTATAAACAACCAAACATGATCATCATCGAAGTCAACAACAATGGCCGACAACAACTTGATAAAACATTCAGCCAATTACTATGTTTTGACCGTTTAATGATTGGACCGATTCATCTAGCCAATGGCCTTAACTTGGCCGCCCAAGACACATAGATTCTTGCAATATGCCTGACACTTTGCTTTGACTCTACACCTCAAAATCTCATTTAACCATCTTACACTAGCCGATAAAAGTCCCCCCCACATAGCCGACAATATCTAATATATCTACTGTTGACTTGACCTTTTGACATTGTTGCACATGTGATGTGATGCGGCCACTATTATTAACCCTAGCAATAATATGGCCGGCCACTCATTAATGTTTTTAAGGTTTGATTGGACCATTAATTTGTGGAGGTTGCCAACTTATCATGATAGGACCGATCAATATATAATATGGATAAGGAACTCTTATTCATTCGATAATCGTGCACATATTCAAACAATCAATGACTTTGACAATTTAACACATGCCATGGCCTGACATATGCAATTCACCTCAACATTTCATTGGACCATCCTATGGTCTTATAATATTTAGACAAATTTCGGTTATCATAATATTAAAATGGCGGCACATGCGTATAATATTCATATAAATCTATTACCATTGTACCGAAGCATCACATATTGGCCGACAAGTATAATATTCAAGTATAATATTCATATCATCATAGTAAAACATAGAATCGACAAAACACAAAATCGACAAAGAATACTTGCACTAACCTCGATGAATCAAAGGATGTTCACGAAGGCTGCCGTCAATAGAGAAAGGCTCTAGGGTTTTCTTTTTTTTCTTTTTTTTTTTTGTGTTTGATAACTGATCCCCCTAATCATATATATATATTTTCTACGCCCACTAATTTGGGCCGTAACTGGGCCTCAACAATTTGACGGGTCGTATTATTGGCGAAACACTTTTGTGTTTCGTCGGGCCTATTCATGTGTAAATCGTTAATGGTTTTCTACTAAGTCTCATTTTAATACATAATCACATACAAGCAATAACTGCAACGCGTTTCATTATCATATAACATATACAATTACAAGTCAACCAATTTAGGCGGTCAAATTCAGCGTGCAATAGGTGTGAAAGTGAAGGTCAGAAACTCGAGTTGTCACATTATCCCCAACTTGAAAGAAATTTCGTCCCGAAATTTGGTACGCACTCACTGAGGAAGCTAGGTAAGTTACATCGTTCACTGGTTTTCCTGGGGTGTCACATTATCCCCCCGTTGATTTGGAATTTCGTCCCGAAATTCAGTAGTAGTAGCTTCAGCCTCAGAAGTGGATTCGTTGGTTTCGAATAGCTGGGGGTACTTTTCTTTCATCTGATCTTCGCGTTCCCAGGTATACTCTGGACCACGCTGGGAGTTCCAACGAACTCGAACAAGAGGGATTCTCTTGTGTTTGAGGACCTTAACATCCCGGTCCGTGATTTCAACTGGTTCCTCGACGAACTGCAACCGCTCGTCGATAGTGAGTTCCTTAAAAGGAACTATAAGGGTCTCATCTGATAGGCATTTCTTCAGATTCGACACGTGAAATACATTGTGAACTGCACCGAGTTCAGGAGGTAGGTTTAATCTGTAGGCTACTTTGCCAATTTTCTCAATGATCTCGAACGGTCCGACGTACCGCGGATTCAGTTTGCCTCGTTTACCAAATCGAACCACACCCTTCCAGGGTGAAACTTTCAATAAAACCCGGTCCCCGACCTCAAATTCCAATGGTTTTCTACGCTTGTCCGCGTAGGCTTTCTGACGGTCGCGTGCTGCCGCCATGCGTTGCCGTATCTGTGCTATCTTTTCTGTGGCGTCCACAACAATCTCTGGACCCGTAATTTGACTATCCCCCACCTCTGCCCAACAGAGAGGTGACCGGCATTTACGTCCGTACAATGCCTCAAATGGAGCGGCTTGAATGCTGGTGTGGTAACTGTTATTGTATGAAAACTCCACTAAAGGGAGGTGTTTTTCCCAGCCGTTGCCGAAATCGATGACACACGCTCGAAGCATGTCTTCTAGAGTTTGGATAGTTCGCTCAGACTGCCCATCCGTCTGAGGGTGATATGCTGTGCTCATGTCTAAACGTGAGCCGAAGGATTTGTGCATTGCTTGCCACAGCTCGGACGTGAATCGTGCATCGCGATCCGAAATAATAGAGGTGGGCACTCCGTGCCTCGAAACAACTTCTTTAAGATAGACGTCTGCGAGAGTGGAGAACTTGTCCGTTTCCTTAATCGGCAGGAAGTGTGCAGACTTGGTGAGTCGATCAACTATGACCCATATCGTATCATTCCCACGCTGAGATCTCGGTAGGCCTGTAACGAAATCCATGGAAATTTCTTCCCATTTCCACTGAGGTATCTTGGGCTGTTCAAGTAGGCCTGCGGGTTTCTGATATTCGACCTTGACTTTCGCACAGGTCAAACACTTGCCAACATAGGTGGCGATGTGAGCTTTCATTCCTGGCCACCAATAGGTTGTTTTGATATCGTGGTACATTTTATCCGCACCTGGATGTACCGAGTAGCGAGACTTGTGCGCTTCATCCATCACAAGTTCGCGTAAACCGCCATACAGTGGGACCCATATACGCCCCGTTACATAGTAGGCGCCGTCTTCCTTTTGTTCCATTTGTTGCCTTGAACCACGTAAGGCTTCAGCTTTGACGTTTTCGGGTTTTAGTGCTTCAATCTGGGCAGCTCGTATCTGTGCAGGAAGACTGGACTGAATAGTAAGCTGTAGCGCTCGCACGCGCTTCGGTAGAGTGTCTTTCCGACTGAGGGCATCAGCCACAACATTGGCCTTCCCTGGATGATACTTGATGGCGCATTCGTAGTCGTTCAGAAGTTCAACCCATCTCCGTTGACGCATATTCAAATCCTTTTGCTTAAGGATATGCTCGAGACTCCTGTGATCGGTGTAAATCGTGCACCTGGTACCGTACAGGTAGTGTCGCCATATCTTAAGCGCGAAAACAACAGCTCCCAGCTCTAAATCGTGCGTCGTGTAGTTCCGTTCATGAATCTTGAGTTGGCGCGAGGCATAAGCATTGGCCTTGTCGTGCTGCTTTAACACACATCCAAAACCCTGTATGGATGCATCAAGTATACTACAAAATCGTCCGTGCCCTCTGGCAATGGGAGAATAGGTGCGCTGCAAAGCCTATCCTTAAGGTACTGGAAAGCAGTCTCCTGGGGTTCTCCCCAGCGATAGGTGACACCCTTCTGTGTCAGTAACGTAAGCGGCTGAGCAATCTTGGAGAAGTCTTTTATGAACCGTCGATGGTATCCTGCCAAACCCAAGAATTGGCGTATTTCTGTTGGTGTATGCGGTGCTGGTCTGTTCCTGATCGAATCTATCTTGGATGGATCAACATGAATCCCATCCTTGTTCACCACATGGCCTAAGAAGTGGACTTCACGTATCCAGAAGTCGCATTTAGAAAACTTGGCGTATAATTGTTCCTTTCGGAGGAGTTTCAAGATAAGACGTAAGTGCTGCTCGTGCTCCTCCTGACTCTTGGAGTAGATCAGAATGTCGTCGATAAAGACAATAACGAACTTGTCAAGATAAGGTTTGCGCACCCTGTTCGTAAAGTCCGTAAATACGGCAGGTGTGTTCAATAATATCAAACCATCCATCACATCAAACATAAAATATAGTAGTTAAAATAATTCATAAAACCCAAGACATTTGATGTTCAAACCAAACTTTGTTCGAATAGCGGAAACATAATAATGAAAAACCCAAAAAGAAGTTATAAGTTCAATTAGCGTTCATTGCGTCTCCTCCTCCTAACATGAAAACTCGACCTCTTGCCTCGTTGCCATTGTTATTGTTGTTTCCCCCGTTGTTGTCGTTGTTCCCGTTGCCCTGGTTATTGTTGTGGTTCTGATTTTGGTTCAACTGAGGGCAATCGCGTTTGTAGTGTCCTTCTGCCCCACACTGGAAACATCCCCGGTTTCCACGCTGTGGTTGCTGCTGCTGGTTCTGTGGAGCTGGCGGTGGGAGTTGCTGGTTCTGATTTGCAGGCCGTGGACTCCTACAGTCTTTGGCCTCATGACCCATCTTGAGGCATCTTTGACAACGAACCTTATTACACTGGCCACTGTGATGTTTGTTGCAGGTGTTACACTTCGGAAGGTTTCCTCGATACCCTCCCTGTCTGTGGCTGCTAGAGGAGTGCTGACTGGGACTCTGATAACTGTCTGTCTTTCGCTGCTGGGCTTGTGACTGTACTGATGCTGACCCCTTGCTAGAATCCCCATCCCATTTTCTCTTACTTTCACTGGGAGTAGCAAGTGTAGTAGAAGCAGTAGCGGTAGCAGTAGCACTGATACGCTTAGGCAGTTTATTCTGATCCACTGCCTGATCGGTGATGCGATGAGCGAGACGCTGGATTTCCTGGATGTTGTTGAGGTTAGCCGAGGTAACGTGGCTCTGTATTTCTGGTGCCAAACCTTTGAGGTACAACTCAATACGCTTGTATGGAGGGTCCACCATAGTTGGACATAACACAGCCAACTCATTTGATCTCTTGGTGTAAGCTTCGATTTCCGAACCAACCATTTTCAAGTTATACAACTCGTCCTCCAACTTGTGAATGTCTTCTCTAGTGCAGTATTCCCTCTTGATCAGTTCTTTGAATTCATTCCAGGGTGTGGCGTTAGCAGCTGCCAACCCTAAGATCTGCACTTGTGCGTTCCACCAAGTGAGCGCAATCCCTTCAAGTGTGCCAGTGGCGAACTTCACCCTGCGAGCCTCAGGGCATTCACACATTTCGAAAACCGACTCGAGCTTTTCAAACCAGTGGAGGAGTCCAACTGCTCCCTCCGTGCCACTGAACGAACTAGGACGACATTCCATGAAATTCTTGAAGGTGCACCCAGGTTGTTGCTGGGCGGGTTGACCTATTGTGTACGAATAGGGCAAAGTTAAGTACGAGAATTAATGTAGGATCTAAAGATCCTAGTGTCTATACTGCAGGGTATACTACCTGCTTGGGCGGCTGCAACTGCCGCAGCAACGAGAGCCTCTAGCTGGGCTTGAGTCATGGTAATTCGTGCGGCCATTGATCTTCACATCAAAGGCAACATAAGTGAGAAAAGTTCGCGAATAGTGCGATGACAGAAGAGTGTAAGCACATAAGTATTCTCATGCAATGTCAAGTTGTGAGCAAGGTAATGTAAGCATACTACGAGCAAAGTTCTATGCAAATTCTAGCATGTAGGCAATAAACATAAACCTTATTACCTAGGAAGTTGAGTCTTGCACGTGGAGCGAAGCGTCGTTGTGGATCGTTGAGAGCACTGTTCTGGTTATAGTCTGGTTTTAATAAAAACGTTTTCCTTGCATTAAAACCAAGTTCTCTATAACCAATGGCTCTGATACCAATCTGTCACACCCCCAAAATCCACCTGCGGAGTATCACCGCTTGGGAGCGTGACTGACCAGGATCAAGCCACCAATCATATTGAACATGCAATTAATATTAAGTAAAATAACTGAAAACCATCCATTCAATACAAAAGGTGATCAAACAAATCATCGTTTCAAAATGTAGCGGAAGCATAGTAAATAAACCAGTAGTAGTTAACAGTTTTAAGTGTCATAATAGCTCAACAGAAAAGCCACGATCCTTGTCCACAACGACCCGCTTCTCCAGTGCAAGCTCCAAGTACCTAACGATCTGCAAGGCATGTAACAGAATGATCAACAAACTAGTTGAGCGAGTTCACAGAAAGTAAATGCGTAATAGTAAGTTCGTTTGTAACAGGTGGCTCTACTGGGCCGTTTGTATGTTCTATTGGTGGTGGTGTTCCACGTTATTGGTGGTGGTGTTCCACGTTACTGGTGGTGGTGTTCCACGTTACTGGTGGTGGTGTTCCACGTTACTGGTGGTGGTGTTCCACGTTACTGGTGGTGGTGTTCCACGTTACTGGTGGTGGTGTTCCACGTTACTGGTGGTGGTGTTCCACGTTACTGGTGGTGGTGTTCCACGTTATTAACCACTAGACTACTCGTAACTATAGGTATCCTTCACAACCGAGGATAGTGATCAGTATAAGTATCCTTCACATCCGAGGATAGTAATGTGGTAGTCTAGTCATAGTGTCAATAGTGTATCTAATCAACCTTTCAATCCCATTCCCAACACCCCGGGAATCCCATGCCTTGGTAAGAGTGTGAACTCACCTTGGTTTGCTCGGTATGCTAGGTTATGCGCTCACAAGTAATTAATCAAGTCCTATTGTATGCACGTATACAAATCAGTTCATGTTCACAATGATACGCATGCAATTTAATGTTCACATAACAGTCAGTTTGCATATCGGTACAACACTTATTATTTCACATTAAATCATCAGCGTGCACGAATACAATTATTAACACTCATCACCAAGCATGGCATGCCAAATAAATCAAACATATGTTCCATTATTCAAAGCATGTTCATAACCTACAATATCTTTCGAATCCATCCTTATCTTTCGACGCACATCTACCTTTCGGTTCATGTGTTATCTTTCGTCAAACAGTTATCTTTCGGTCCCAACAACTATCTTTCGAGTGGCAAGTATCTTTCGGTTACAATCAGTTTTCATGCAAAAAGGCAGTTACCACACAACCCTAAATGAGCATCTGGCATCATAATTATAAACAACCAAACATGATCATCATCGAAGTCAACAACAATGGCCGACAACAACTTGATAAAACATTCAGCCAATTACTATGTTTTGACCGTTTAATGATTGGACCGATTCATCTAGCCAATGGCCTTAACTTGGCCGCCCAAGACACATAGATTCTTGCAATATGCCTGACACTTTGCTTTGACTCTACACCTCAAAATCTCATTTAACCATCTTACACTAGCCGATAAAAGTCCCCCCCACATAGCCGACAATATCTAATATATCTACTGTTGACTTGACCTTTTGACATTGTTGCACATGTGATGTGATGCGGCCACTATTATTAACCCTAGCAATAATATGGCCGGCCACTCATTAATGTTTTTAAGGTTTGATTGGACCATTAATTTGTGGAGGTTGCCAACTTATCATGATAGGACCGATCAATATATAATATGGATAAGGAACTCTTATTCATTCGATAATCGTGCACATATTCAAACAATCAATGACTTTGACAATTTAACACATGCCATGGCCTGACATATGCAATTCACCTCAACATTTCATTGGACCATCCTATGGTCTTATAATATTTAGACAAATTTCGGTTATCATAATATTAAAATGGCGGCACATGCGTATAATATTCATATAAATCTATTACCATTGTACCGAAGCATCACATATTGGCCGACAAGTATAATATTCAAGTATAATATTCATATCATCATAGTAAAACATAGAATCGACAAAACACAAAATCGACAAAGAATACTTGCACTAACCTCGATGAATCAAAGGATGTTCACGAAGGCTGCCGTCAATAGAGAAAGGCTCTAGGGTTTTCTTTTTTTTTTTTTTTTTTTTTTTTGTGTTTGATAACTGATCCCCCTAATCATATATATATATTTTCTACGCCCACTAATTTGGGCCGTAACTGGGCCTCAACAATTTGACGGGTCGTATTATTGGCGAAACACTTTTGTGTTTCGTCGGGCCTATTCATGTGTAAATCGTTAATGGTTTTCTACTAAGTCTCATTTTAATACATAATCACATACAAGCAATAACTGCAACGCGTTTCATTATCATATAACATATACAATTACAAGTCAACCAATTTAGGCGGTCAAATTCAGCGTGCAATAGGTGTGAAAGTGAAGGTCAGAAACTCGAGTTGTCACAGTTATCGAGGCATTGTTCATATGAATCTCCAAAGATAGAAAAGTCGTCCATGAAGACTTCCATTGTCTTTTCTATCATGTCATGGAAGATGGCCACCATGAAACTTTGGAAAGTTGCGGGGGCATTGCATAGACCGAATGGCATGCGTCGATAAGCAAAAGTTCCATAGGGACATGTGAATGTTGTCTTTTCTTGGTCTTCGGGTGCTATCGGGATTTGAAAGTGTCACACCCCCAAAATCCCACCCATGGGAAACCCTACTCGGCATGTGACAAACCAATAACGAGCCACAAATCATATTGAACCAATCACAAATTGTTAAATAAAATCATCAATTATTACTGAAAAGCACCTTCAATAAGTTTAAATGAAAACCAACATGTTCACGGAAGCAAATAAAAGAAATCATAGTTTAGCTGTTTCAAATAGAATGTATAAAATCAATAAGTCAATCACATGAAACCCTCTAGTCGACCCATGACCACTCCAACTACTCCAGCCAGCAGGTTCCCAAATCCAAGATATCTAACGACCCGCGAGCATGCAACAAGTGTATCAGACAACGCTGGTGAGTTCATAGTTTTACGAAAATGTTGGTTACCAAGTGTTTAGTTAATCCATTGAATTTAAATCCGAAAGTAATGTTGATAATACCCCGAATACAAGACGGCTTCTGATTATTTTGCCCTTTCTCCAATGCTCCTATCAAAGCATTGGTCATGACCAGGTCATTAGTTCAACACCCGTCCTCCCAGGTACGGGGTGAGGTTGCCAAACCTAAGTAGCGCTACTAACTAATACCATGTTACCTCCCCGGTAACCAAACAACACGGAGGGACTTTAAAGGTGATAGGAAGAGTATATTATCCAACATTCTCATTTTTACCCAAAAGACTTATCCCTCCCCGGGATACCCACTGATTGTCCCAACCACCGGGACGCATGCTCAAAAGTAATGAACTCACCTAGGGTTGCTCGGCATGTTATGTTACCCGTACCAAGTTAGACAACCAAACCCTACCGTGGTTACCAAAGATAGTCAGTATCGTATGCACATTAATCATTTATTTTTCATACACATTATACACATAACGTACAAGTAACGCACACATCACCAAGCCAGTAGCGTACCAGAAACCCACATAACATGTAACAGTTTCCCATGTACATAACAGTTCGTCGTCATCTCATAGCATATATTCCAAGTTATACACAAGTTCACATCACTAACTCATACTACACATAACACTTTAACTGTTCATTCATTATTCACGAAGTGTGTGATTTAATCAAGTTAATGGCTCACTCAAAAGTGTGCGATCCAAGAATCCAGTATACTGTTCGTATCCTCTTGTGGCCTATTAACTAGTATCCAAACCAACCAAGTTCAAACTCTCGCCAGTGTGCGGTCGGATTCACGAGTGTGCGACTGGGTCTCTAATGTGCGACCCATTGTGTTTACCCAGCCTAATTAGTCCACTGCCCCATAATTTTTGCAAACGCATCATCATGTTTCACAATTAGACCAAGCAACTTGTTTTTTTTATATAATCAGCCGGTTACCAACAACATTTATCATGAGGGTCAATATTTCAATTTAGTCAAATAACACCATTATTCTAACAATCATTGATCCTTATGTAATTCTAGGCTATAGGTTAAATATCATTCGCACATCTGGATCGTAACAACAGTTTATCATTTATTATCCCACTAACTTAAATTCCATAACACAATTCTCCAAATCTTTATGTAGGTCATACGATACAATCAATCAACACAAATATCATAAATATTCCTAAGTCCAGCACATTCATTTACTAGCCTACTGTAACCTAGATCCTTATATCATGCACACAGTAATACGCAACCATCACATACCAGCATGATTTAATCACGAGAATCGATACACTGCACATGCATGACAAAACATAAATTGACAAAACATAACTTGACAAAACATAAGTTGACTAACCGTGAGATGCATGGTGTTGAATTCACTTAGATTGATGGGACGAGAGGGCTCCACAGGAAGTAAGGGTTTCGTTCAATAGTGGTGAGAATTAGGGTTTCAATGTTTATAAAGAATTGTGCCACACACACATGTGTTTTACGTATACATAAAGGAAGGGGAAAAGTCCGGCTTGGATTGGGTGTCACATTGGGCTCGATTTAATTGATATATGGGTCGAGAGTCACATTGTTAATAATAGAGGTTTTGGGCCAAGGAAGTAAATGGGTGTATGCTAATAGTGCGGGTACATCGGGTACATCGTGCGACTTCATATAATCTAAGCAATAACGTTTAACTCTTAACAAACTCACAACCAATTAATCATAGTGATTCAATGAAATTCAAACAGGTTTTTTTTTAAAGGCGTACACACATATATATAGTGACTTCATGAAGTGAAATATGAACAGTAGTGATATAAACCAAATGTCACGAGATCGGACAATGCTAACCTTGGGAATACAGGTTGTCACATCATCCCTAAGTTAAAAGAAATTTTGTCCCGAAATTTGATAAGCAATCCAAAACAGCAAGGTGTTGGATCAGGATGACTGTGGATTTTCCGCACGTGCCACATCATCCCCAACTTGAAAGAAATTTCGTCCCGAAATTCGCCAATGATACCAGAAGTTGATACAACCATTTGAACAACTGAGGATACTAGAGCTTACTCCGATCATTGCATTCCCCCGTGAACTCCGGTCCATGTCTTGAGTTCCAACGAACTCTCACGATTGGAATTCGACTATGTTAACGAATCTTGACGTCCTGGTCCATGTTTTCAGTAGATTCCTCAACAATTGCAACTTGTCATTAACCTCAGACCCTAATAAGGGTATCACAAGCATTCATCGGACAAGCATTGCCGCAGATTCGAGACATAAATGCCATCATGCACGTTACCCAATTCGTCAGGTAACTCGAGTTTGTAGGCCACGAGACCGATTCTTTCCAGAATTCTGAATAATTCAACGTAACGTAAATTAAGCTTGCCACGCTTCCCAAGCGTACCACACCTTCCCAGGGTGAGATTTTCAACATGATACGATCGCCTACAGCGAACTCTAAGTGTTTCCTAAGCTTATCAACTTCCCTGACGGTCACGCGTTGCCGCCAAACGATTTCCGATCCAAGAAATCTTCCCAAGAGTTTCGAGTACAAGTCATGGACCTGTGATTAGGTTGTCACCCACCTTAATCCAACAAGGAGATTAGCGTTACTGTCCATGCAATGCCTCAAACAGAGTTGTCTGAAACTAGAATGGTAACTGTTGTAGTAAAACTCACCCAAAGGTATGTGTCCTTCCAATTTCACTAAGTCAGTCACACACATGTTCGCAGCATGTCTTCGAGTGTCAGGGGGTTCGTTTACTCCGACCATTTGTCCTATGGTGACAAGTATTGCTCATGTCTAGAGGTGAGCCAAGAGTGTTGCGTAATGTCTGGCATAAATCAGGTATAGTTCAAAACCAGAGGTAACAGGAGTTGGCACCTCGTGCCTAAAAGTCGCCTCCCTCAAAGGAACATTCACAGTTGTGAAGACTCGTCAGTTTCCTTGATTTGCAAGAAAGTATGCTGGTAACGTGAGACAGTCAACGATCACCCAGTTGATATTGTTTCCGTTTCAAGTTGTAAGTAGACTAGTGACAAAATCCCTGACAGTCTGCTCTCATTTCCATATGGATGTTGCTGGTTGCTGATGCTTCACCTTGACTTTCCCACACGTCAAGCATCATTCACATACATAGCTAGGCGGGCCTTCATGCCCGATCACCAGTGCAAGATTTATAGATCCTAATATCTCTCATCAAAACCTAGACGACTAGATTATCGAGGCCGGTGTGCTTTGCTCAACACGAGTTCCCTACTGTTGCCGTATAATGAGATCCACATTCATTCCATGAGGTAGCGTATATCATTCGACCTGCCAAGGGTTGCTTCTCCATGCCCCGCATGGGTTTATCTTGAAAATTCTTTTCCTTCAGTTCTTCAATTTGAACAGGGCGAGTCTGATCAGGTATGTTAGAGTCAATAGCAAGCTGCAAAGCTCGTGCACGTCCAGGTTTCACAGTCGTATTCATTCAAGAGTTCCATCCAGCGGTGCCATCACATGTTTAGCTCACACGGGAGGCCCCTTGTGATCGGTCTAGGTAGTGCATTGGGTACCGTCCAAGTAATGCCTCCAACTTAAATCCAAAGACCAGGGCTTCCACCGTAGGTCATGACTCGTGCAGTTCTTCCTGTAAGTCCATTACGTAAGTCATCACTTTCTCGTGTTGCATCGGCGTGTAAACATTGCAGAGTTGAGATTCAAAAGCTGAAAAGACGTCCTCCTGTTTTGTCCTTCACGAACACAGCACCCTACTGTGCTAAAGAAATTTAAGCTGCGCGATCTTTGAAAATCCCGTGATGAATCTGCGATAGAGTCTAGTGTGACCAAGAAATTTCTGCATCCTCGAAGGGATCTTTGGTGCCGAACAATATCCAACGAAATGGGTCTTTAGCGAGATCCATGTGTATTCCCACTTCGTTGATCATATGACCAAAAAGGTATCTCTCGAATCCAGAAGTTACCTTTAACAAGACTTCGCGCGGAGTGGCTCCTCCCTCAGGAGCCCTAAAATAAGATACAAATGCCACCCATGATGTTCCTTTCTCCTGGTAATGATTTAAAACATCATCAACAAACACGGTCGATTCTTGTGGTCCATAAAGCTGCTGATGTGTTAATCAACTTCAATGATCATGGAGTACAAAGTCAAAATGGCCGCATTGCGTTCGATATGCCTTTCTAAGAGTATTCTCCCCTTGGACTTGCATCTGATGATGGTTCATTTATTAGTCAATCCTCGAATGGAAGCTTGTCCCTCGCAACTGGTCGACAGGTAGTCAATACATGGTCGAGACAAGCGGTTCTTAACTGTCACTTTGTTAAGTTCTCGATAATCAGTACACATACGAAAAGGCTTATCCTTACGGATATAACTGGGGTTCCCCAAAGCAAAAACTAGGTCCTACAAACTCCTGTCCAATAGTTCATGTAGTTGAGTAGACAATCCTTGCAACCCTCCTGGTGCAAGACGGTAAGAGTACAAGTAATCAAGCGGCATCTGGCGCGAGATCAATTGAGACTCTCCTCTACAATTGTGGAAGTTGACCGGTAAATTCTACGGGTAGAACATGGAGAGAAATCACGGGCAGTTGGTGGATCCTCGATCCTCTTTTCCTTAACCGTCACATCAATAACAACTGCTAACATAGCAGGGTAATCCTTCCGTGGATACTCCTGGGTCTTCATTGCTGATATGATGCTAACCTTTACACCACTATGACACTTCAGAGTAAAAAACGACGCAAAATTTTCTTCCCACGTGGTGTATCTACGCGATATCTAGACGGCCAGCTTACCTAACTACTGCATCGAGACCATCAAGAATAGCAGAAGGAAAGTCGATGTCAAACACTTGTCCCACAAGGTTGAGTTTGCATCCCAACGAACATATGAGGTTTCTATTGCCTTGCCATCGGCCGTTTTCACAACAGGATTCGTGTCAATGGGTAACAGGGTTAAACAGGACAGAGGCGAAGCGATTAATTACCCTTACAAGCTACCATGTTGCTATTATGCCTGGCGTCGCCTACGCCAATCCTAAATGCTCCCCCACGAGCATCACTACCAGTGTTGTTACTGTTGCGAGAATTTCCAGTACTGCCGTCGTTTCCTTGGTTGTTGTCGTCTTGGTTTAACAACGGCCAATCCATGTTGTTGGCACCTCCATTTCCATACTGTTGGTTACGAGTACGAGTATCTTGTTGTTGCCATGACTGTTTCATCTAATGTCGTTGCCTGAGACGGAGCCCTACGATCTTTCACCAATAGGGTCTATCTTTTCACAGTCCATGTCGCGTCCTCAATGTGCTGGCAGTTACACACTCCACCCCACAGTCAGTCATCGTCGTTTATGTCCCGATTAACTCGTAAGAGTTGACTCCCATAAGTCGCTGACTAGGGTTAAAGATTCGGTTGGGGTCAAATTACCGATGTTCGTTGTTGGTAATCAGGGTCGTCCAAATACTGAGGTCGGTAAAGTACTACGCTCGTCCTCTTGTCCATCGATCTAGCAAGTCGATTAAGTAATGCATGGTACGCTGCTAGAGTGCTGCAGAGGTGATCGCACTTCGGGATCTAAGGCGTCAGTACATTGGGCTCCAGCAAACAAAGAGGAGTGTGAGATGTATAGACCAATCATTGATGTTGCAACATCCAACTCAGGGACGTTCGTACAAGCACCTAACATTCTACATAGTTCGCTAGGCGTTCAGATGGGTGTTCAAGTAATACTCGATAACATAGAGATTCGAAAGGATTCAAAGAGGAGTGAAAAGATTACGTTCAAGTAGAGACAATCGCTGCTACGACTCCTATAGACTGTTGTATTTCACATCGATCAAATAACGGAGCAGAACCCCTTTTTCACTTGTTAAGCTTCACTGGGACTCGCATGCACCCCACATTATTATTATGTGTGCACCCACAATAATATTGTGATTTGCATGCTCATCTCAGCTCCTCCTAACTCATGTCAAATGGTTCCTCAAACTCGAGTAGCAAACAAAGAGCATCACGAAACGTAAGTCGTGAATGTTTAGGGAAATACCACCCTATCAGTCACATAACACATGCAAGTAATACAGGAATTCATACGGTTGTGCTAAACGTGCAATCACATGCAATATCATATGTAAGTGTTCACTAGTTATGCAGTACAATGAGTATACGAGAGACGAACCTTGCAGTCTGGAGCTGAGTGTCATGGTCGTATTCGGAACTTGTTTGGTTATAGTCTGGTTTTATAAAACGTTTTAAAACCAAGTTCACTATAACCAGTGGCTCTGATACCAAAATGTCACACCCCCAAAATACCACCCATGGGAAACCCTACTCGGCATGTGACAAACCAATAACGAGCCACTAATCATATTGAACCAATCACAAGTTGTTAAATAAAATCATCAATTATTACTAAAAAGCACCTTCAATAAGTTTAAATGAAAACCAACATGTTCAGCGGAAGCAAATAAAAGAAATCATAGTTTAGCTGTTTCAAATAGAATGTATAAAATCAATAAGTCAATCACAAGAAACCCTCTAGTCGACCCATGACCACTCCAACTACTCCAGCCAGCAGGTTCCCAAATCCAAGATATCTAACGACCCGCGAGCATGCAACAAGTGTATCGGACAACGCTGGTGAGTTCATAGTTTTACGAAAACGTTGGTTACCAAGTGTTTAGTTAATCCATTGAATTTAAATCCGAAAGTAATGTTGATAATACCCCGAATACAAGACGGCTTCTGATTATTTTGCCCTTTCTCCAATGCTCCTATCAAAGCATTGGTCATGACCAGGTCATTAGTTTAACACCCGTCCTCCCAGGTACGGGGTGAGGTTGCCAAACCTAAGTAGCGCTACTAACTAATACCATGTTACCTCCCCGGTAACCAAACAACACAGAGGGACTTTAAAGGTGATAGGAAGAGTATATTATCCAACATTCTCATTTTTACCCAAAAGACTTATCCCTCCCCGGGATACCCACTGACTGTCCCAACCACCGGGACGCATGCTCAAAAGTAATGAACTCACCTAGGGTTGCTCGACATGTTATGTTACCCGTACCAAGTTAGACAACCAAACCCTACCGTGGTTACCAAAGATAGTCAGTATCGTATGCACATTAATCATTTATTTTTCATACATATTATACACATAACGTACAAGTAACACACACATCACCAAGCCAGTAGCGTACCAGAAACCCACATAACATGTAACAGTTTCCCATGTACATAACAGTTCGTCGTCATCTCATAGCATATATTCCAAGTTATACACAAGTTCACATCACTAACTCATACTACACATAACACTTTAACTGTTCATTCGTTATTCACGAAGTGTGTGATTTAATGAAGTTAATGGCTCACTCAAAAGTGTGCAATCCAAGAATCCAGCATACTGTTCGTATCCTCTTGTGGCCTATTAACAAGTATCCAAACCAACCAAGTTCAAACTCTCGCCAGTGTGCGGCCGGATTCACGAGTGTGCGACTGGGTCTCTAATGTGCGACCCATTGTGTTTACCCAGCCTAATTAGTCCACTGCCCCATAATTTTTGCAAACACATCATCATGTTTCACAATTAGACCAAGCATCTTGTTTTTTTATATAATCAGCCGGTTACCAACAACATTTATCATGAGGGTCAATATTTCAATTTAGTCAAATAACACCATTATTCTAACAATCATTGATCCTTATGTAATTCTAGGCTATAGGTTAAATATCATTCGCACATCTGGATCGTAACAACAGTTTATCATTTATTATCCCACTAACTTAAATTCCATAACACAATTCTCCAAATCTTTATGTAGGTCATACGATACAATCAATCAACACAAATATCATAAATATTCCTAAGTCCAGCACATTCATTTACTAGCCTACTGTAACCTAGATCCTTATATCATGCACACAGTAATACGCAACCATCACATACCAGCATGATTTAATCACGAGAATCGATACACTGCACATGCATGACAAAACATAAATTGACAAAACATAACTTGACAAAACATAACTTGACAAAACATAAGTTGACTAACCGTGAGATGCATGGTGTTGAATTCACTTAGATTGATGGGACGAGAGGGCTCCACAGGAAGTAAGGGTTTCGTTCAATAGTGGTGAGAATTAGGGTTTCAATGTTTATAAAGAATTGTGCCACACACACATGTGTTTTACGTATACATAAAGGAAGGGGAAAAGTCCGGCTTGGATTGGGTGTCACATTGGGCTCTATTTAATTGATATATGGGCCGAGAGTCACATTGTTAATAATAGAGGTTTTGGGCCAAGGAAGTAAATGGGTGTATGCTAATAGTGTGGGTACATCGGGTACATCGTGCGACTCCATATAATCTAAGCATTAGCGTTTAACTCTTAACAGACTCACAACCAATTAATCATAGTGATTCAATGAAACTCAAACAGGTTTTTTTAAAGGCGTACACACATATATATAGTGACGTCATGAAGTGAAATATGAACGGTAGTGATATAAACCAAATGTCACGAGATCGGACAATGCTAACCTTGGGAATACGGGTTGTCACATCATCCCCAACTTGAAAGAAATTTCGTCCCGAAATTTGATAAGCAATCCAAAACAGCAAGGTGTTGGATCAGGATGACTGTGGATTTTCCGCAGGTGCCACAGAAAGTAACCTGAAAAACCATCCAAGAAACAATAAAATTTATGACCGGATAATCTTTCTAACATTTGATCAATGAAGGGCAAAGGAAAGTGATCTTTCCTTGTTGCTTCATTTAATCGCCTATAATCTATACACACTCTCCATCCTGTGACGGTTCTTGTTGGTATTAATTTATTTTTCTCGTTAGTTATTACCGTCATACCTCCTTTCTTTGGAACTACTTGGATGAGACTTACCTAAGGACTATCGGAGATTGGGTAAATGAGTCCGGCGTCAAGTAATTTGATGACTTCGTTTTTAACCACTTCTTGGACATTTGGATTTACTCTACGTTGTGGTTGTATTATCGATTTATAGTCATCATTCATTAAAATTTTGTGTGTGCACATGGAAGGACTTATTCCTTTAATATCTACAAGCTTCCAAGCGATCGCATTTTTGTGTTTTTTCAAAAGTGTAATTAATTTTTCTTATTCTAAACTACTTAACTTAGACGAAATAATTACAAGTGATTTACCAACTTTGTCTAGAAAAGCATATTCCAAACCTTTTGGAAGTTCTTTGAGCTCAAGAGGTGGGTCTTTTGGAGACTCCTTATTTGGTTGCTCACTTTTTTCAAGAACCATAAAAGTTTGTTCTATGGCGACCTCTTCTTCAACAAAGTGGTCAATTTCTTGACTTGTATCGGGTGGTTCATCTTCATCTTCAATTAAGGGGTCATTATTGCCGAATGGATATTTCATTGAACGCTCAAGATCGACACTTTTTTTAAATGCCCCTAATTGAATAGATAGATTATTGTACTTCCGGTTTTTCAAGGCTTCGTGTGTTTTTAGAAAAGGTCGTTCCAATACTAGAGGAGTGTCATCAAGGATGACAAAGTCCGTTGGGATTACCATTTGATTTGTTTGGACCAAGACGTCCTCAACTATACCGATTGATTTTATTATTTTCCGATTAGATAGAAAAATGGGTATTTGACGTGGAGAAAAATCACTAATACTTAATTTTTCAAAAATGTAGTTTGGCATTACGTTAACACAAAGATCTTTATCAATTGTAATATTACTAATAAAGGAGTTTTGAAAAAAAATGGAACCGGTGTAATGTTGATTTCAAATGGGTCTTCTTTTATTAGCGAAGTTTGATCATTTGTTAAGTTAATGCTTACCGTTTCGTCAATTTTAGTGTTAGTGTTTAACTCTTTTAAAAACTTAGCATGAGTGGGTACTAAACAATGATTTTCGAAAGAAGATGACAAGAAGTTAATTCTTTGAAAATTAGACTCTTCTTGAATTTTAACGTTATCGGACTCACCTTTTTCGTTGTTTAACTCATGTGTCGGTTTTTCACTTATTTGTTCTTCCATTTTCACCTTTTCAACTATTTCTTCGTTATTATTACAAGTTAACTCTTCTCTTGCGCGGGACTCCTCTTCCCTTGCGCGAGATTCTGTTATGTAACGCTCAATAGTTTTAAGGTGTTCTAGTATCTTTTCGGTTACTTCGGTGATAGAATAAGGATCGGGATCCTCAAAGCTTGAATCCGGATGTTCGATCCTTGGTTCCTCATAATACTCATATGAAGTAGATGGTTCGCACCATTGTTCTTCATTGTAAGCATATGATGGATAAGGGTCGTAATTTTGTTCTTCATAATACTCGTATGAGGTGGGTTGTTCACACCATGGTTCCTCATAATAAGTGTATGAAGGTGATGACTCATATCTTGGTTCCTCAAAGTATGAGTATGAGGGTGAAGGTTCATACCTGTGGTCTTCATAGGATGTGTATGCAGTCGATGGCTCGTACCTGGGCTCCTCATAATAGGTGTATGAAGTGGATGGTTGAAATAAGTCATAATATTGTACCGAGTGCGGGTCACCACAAATGGTGCAATAGTCTTCCCTATAATCATCCTCCTCATTGGTGTAGTTGTAGCCTCCTGAGTATTGATCCATAAGAATCACTCAGCAGACCACAACAGAGTCTCGGGACCAGAAAACGAAAATAAAAACGGAAACAGAGACTGGACACGGCCCGGTGTTCAGTGGACACGGCCCGTGTTCAGGGTCTGTATCTGGGCGTTTGAATAAAAGTTACTGGTTTTGTGCAGCACGGGGGCGTGTTCAGTGAGCACGACCCCGTGTTCAGACTCTGTATCTGGGTGTTTTTATGAAAAATATGCAGCACGGCCCCGTGTTCAGTGAGCACGGCCCGTGTTCAACCTACTGTAAATGCAAAACTAACTAAAATGCAGAAAAATGTGTGCGCATTTTGAAAAGGTTTGAAAAACTGATTAGGCCGTCGATTTTAAGCTTTCTTAAAATCCTTGTGTCCCCGGCAACGGCGCTAAAAACTTGATGCGTGTGTGGTGTACTATATTTTTATGTATATTTTTAGCCCTTTTAACCACTTTAGTCAAGTTTTAAATTTATAAAACACGATATTTACTAACACCAAACACACATATGGGCAAGTGCACCCATCGTGAGCGTAGTATAGTGTTGGTAAGATACCGAGGTTGTCCAAGGACACAAGAGCTTTCAATACCGGTTTATCCTCAACGTCTAATCAAATCAAAAATTTAGGAAAAAGGTTTAAACTAGAAAATAAAAACTAAAATTCTGAAAATAAAAAATAAAAATAAAAACAGATAGACAAGATGAATCACTTGGATCCGACTCGCCTTTAGTGTAACCTTTGATTATTTCCGCACTTTTGCACTTTTTAAGAGATTATCTTAGTTATTGTAGTAGGCTCCTCTTTTGAAGGTGATGTTACCCTCAACCCAGTAGTTTGAGTCAGCAAGGATACAATCCTAAAGGGTCGGATTATTGAAAGATAATTAATTAAGTTGTTAATGCATAATGTGGTAGGCCCCTCTTTTGAAGGTGACGTTACCCTCGGCTAAGTGGTCTGAGTCAGCAGGGATACAGTCCTAAGTAGCCGGGTTAAAGTTTTAATAGTAGTTTACATATGAGGGGATCAAAGAGTTTGGACCCCCCGCCATCCAATACCATTAGGTATTGAAGGAGGTCTTACTAAATTTGACCCAGGTCCTTGCAGGATCTATACACTGAACAAGGCAACACTCTTACCAAACCATTCCCTTAACCCCCGACCAGGTAGCCAACATATCTCCATATAGACCGTGGAGATATGAATGGTGAAAATCTTTTATTTTTTATAGACAGTAAAATAATGCCAAGACACCACGGACAAATGATAAGGAAGATTCACATTCAACATAAGAAACTAGTTATTAAAGTCATTAATACATAACCAAATAAAAAGTGCGAAAAGATTAAAAATAAAAAGTATTACACTAAATGCTTGTCTTCACCAAGTGATGTAAGAGACTTAGGCAAACATGGCCTTTGATTGTCAAGAACTCTTACGATCAATCTTGGATCCCGAGACGACTCACACACTCTATGATGGATGATGGTGGTGGATGATGGTGTTGTGGTGGTGGTGGAGTGTGGGTGAAGTGTGAGAGAGGTGGTGTGCCAAGGGATGGTTTGCAAATGAGCCAAGCACCCCTATTCATAGCCTAAACAGAAGCTCGGGCACGGCCCCGTGTCCATCCCTCTTCTCTTTCTTCATTAATTGCAGTTTGTCTGCATTAGTTGACCACGCCCCCGTGTCTGCTGGGCACGACACCGTGTGCAGAAGCGTATCTGTACTATCAAGATTTTCTCAGATTCTGCGAATCTTAGAGTTGACCACGGCCCCGTGTCCGCTGGGCACGCCCCCGTGGTGGGTGATAGAAGCTTCTACGACTTCGTCTTTTCTGCTGACACTTGGGCACTTCCCCGTGCTCATTGAGCACGGGGCATGTTCAGCCTTCTGTTCTCTTGTTTTTGCTTGGGAAGATGCTGTCGGGGGGTCGGGCATGCACGTTTGTTCCTTTTCTTGTATTTATGTTAGATTTAGCTGCATTTTTGCTTCTTTTGTTCATTTGAGCTCATTTAATCCTGAAAATACAAAAGGAAGACAAAAACACACTTTTTCCAACATTAGTACTAAAAAAGGGTTAGTTTTATGCCACAATTGATGTAATTTATATGTTGCATTTTGTACACATCACGACCCTATGCATTTAGGACATCCCTCAGAGTCATGCCCAAACACACAACAGTGGGCACATCTCGAGGGTTTCCATTCATATTCCACACGAATAGTCTCAGTAACATATTTTTTCTCATCCAATTCAGGAATAACCATGGTTAGAGCCTCTTTAAAATCATGTTCAACCGATATTTCAATGAGAGCCCTAGCATAGCTACGCCTTCCCCAAGCCTCGTTACACATATCAATTGTATACGAATCCATCCGCATAGGTGAACCAATTTTAGACGCCAGCATGCTTAACTTATCATCCGTATATGCCACTAGAGGAACCTCATGCAATTTAACCTAAACCACAACCTTTTTAATATCTTCTTTTTTAAGAGTGTTTGTAGGAGACCGAGTGTTGAGAAAAAGTGTTTTATTACGAATCAACCAAGGTCCCCCTTCAAGAACATTAGTCATAATAATCATGGGTTTAACTCTTATCTCAAGACCCACTTCTAATCACTTATGAACCCTTAACAAAATCCCTAATTTGTTCAAGTAGTTCACTCATACGAGTTAGTATGATGTTTATAAACACCAATACAACACAAATTTCGTCAAATCATCAAAACCTATTTCAAGTCATATATGAACACCTATTCAAACCACAAAATTGTTCAAGTATTTCACATATAATAGCAAGTATGATGATCACACACATAATTGCATTATCAATTTCACCATACTAGCAAAATGTTGAACTTAAGGTCATCACCTTCAAGTTCATCCATAAACTTATCATCACCATTACATAAATTTCGACATACCTCATGATCTCCAAGCTTAGGTGATCACGAATTTGTGTCCATACATAAGATTTGGCCCTAATTCACCCTTCAATTTGATGGATTGAGCTTGAATAAAGGTTTTGCCTTGTTCTCCTTCCTCCTGATCGATACACGCACACACACCGTGTGTGTGTGTTGTGTTTTAGTTTTATTCTTATTATTAAACTTTCAAGTTATCCCACTTTGGTCCCTCATGTTTGGTTAGTTATTAAGTAGGCCACTGTCACACCCCAACCGATGGCGGAATCATCGGGGCGTGGCACTAGGCGAATCAGATTGCTCAAGAGAATCCATAACAACTATATTGCAACAGTATTTAATGCGTTCATTATCCCATACTAATAAACAATACAATCACATAAGGTATCACAGATTTCTTGTCCTCTCGAACAATACAAATCCGACAACATAGATATTAGGTGAGTTTGTAGACTTCCTAGCTTGATTTGATGTAGAATGCGACTAACCTGCAATATATGTTAAAACAACGTCAATACAAAAGTATTGGCGAGTATACAAGTTTTGATAGTGTAGCGTAAATGTCACACCCCTATTTCCACGTGTCTCACCGGTGGGCCCGGTGGGGGATTACCGTGACGATGTTGGCAACAATATAGTCAAACCACACAATTATATAATGCACAGCGGAAGCATAAGATAAATATATAAATTTCAACCTCTGATTGTAATATCAAAATGTATTACAGGGGTTGGATATATCCACAGTGGATCGTAATTAAACATAAAGTATTGTTCCATCAGATACTGCAATCAAGCTTGCGAGACTTATCCCGACGCTAGGGAGCTAATACCAGCCAATTTACGTTTAGGTACCTGCACTTAATCTTTTTGGGGAAAATACGTCAGTTTACACTGGTAAATACATTCAACTGACACATTTGAAAATGTTTATTAAAATTGATTTGAATGCACAAGGCACAAACTCTTTTATAACTTGGGAAAATTCATAATGATCTTGTGAACGTTTTACATGTTCTTTTATGCGTTCAGTAGCCCGGATCGTGCCGGGTTAAAGATTTATAGACACACCACGTTTGCGTAAAACCGTAGTATAAAAACCAACGGCTACGTCTTTTAATTTTAATGTCGACACTTTATACCGGGTGTACGCCTACACCGGGATGTCGATGGTCGTGGCCATTTCGTAAAATGATGCCAAGGATATCCGGGACAACGGTCATTAAACCCCCCAAAGGCTTATAAGCAACAAAACTGTTTAAATGAGCCGATCATATTTAATCAATTAACCACCTAAGCGATGGAATTATATAATGCTCAATCAAGCGGTATTAATATACCGTAACCCAAGCCCATATAGGGGAAATAAGTTAAAGTATTTACCTTTGCAAGTATATTTCCTTATTTGGATTAAATCACCGATAGCTTTTACTGGGGCTCCTAATCTGGAACGAAGGTTTTAATTAACCTCTTAGAATCCTAACGGGTCGTTATAATGGCCGTAGCCTAGACCGGTTGGTTCCGATATATATAAATATGGTTTAATCGCGCGAAAAGGCGAAAACCGAGAATGGAGTGTGATTCTGACCCAACAAGTTCAGAGACTTGTTTTATATGGGTTAATGGTTCACACTCTGGATTTTGGGGTTCCAATGATAATATTTGACCCGTATCGGCTAAATTATGAAAACTAGTTTCATAAGCCGAACCGTGCGCTCAATAGGCGAAACGGTTAACCATGAGAGTCGTACGCTTATTTCCTAAGTCAATATGCCTTAAATAGGTTGTGGTATCAGTAGGATACCTTCCGTGACGCCCGTAACGAGTTTAAGTTAATATTATGCCCCGTAGGGGCTTTTCGGTCATTTTAAAGACTTTAAAAGGGCTTTTCGAGTTCTACAGGAAATCTGAGTTTCCCGAACAGCTTATAAAGCTTAAAATACTTTATTTATTATTTAAAACCAGTAGCAACTGGAATCGGGTCAAAAGACCTTGTAGAACTCATTTTTTGGCCGAAAAGGGCATATTCGGTATTTACCGAACCGTAGCCATAACCGCAGGTTATGAGCAAGGTAAAAATTATTAAAAATCTTTAAAATTCCCAAAATATTAATTTATAACAGTGGGTAAAAGATTTGGTGACGAAATCTTGGTTTAGATAGGCGTTATGCTAATTGCGCCGTTAATTACTAAAGTTTATTTTAAATGCGCTTTTTAGCATAACTCTCATTCTAGACCTCGGATTGACGTGAAACTTTAAGGACATGCTTATAATTTAATAAGCAAGGTTTTGGTCCGTTCACGTGTCCGAAATACTCGTTTTAATTTTGAAAGGCCGTTACGGTCAACTTTTAGGCGAATGACGGAATTGCGCAAAAGACTCGGATAACTCATGAACCGACCACAGAGGTTTATACCAACATGTGACCTGGTCCTAAGAGAGTCCTAAGGTATATTTATACCTCACTAAAACGGGTCAGAACTGAAGTCAAAGCAAAAGTCAAACTTTTGCGACTTTCGGCTCCGAACCGGTTCAATATAGTAAATGATCGATTCAAACGAGCGCAAACAGGTTTATATACTTATTATCATGTTTTATGATTGTCAAAACAGGTTCCATAACATATACATTACAGATTATGCATAAATCGCTAAAATAGCTTTCTGTTGACTTTTTAACCGCACGTTTGACTCGACATTTGACATAGTTAGAGTGGTGATCAGGGGGAACCATTTTAGAGGTTTATTACCCACATAAATACCAACTCATAACCACTTTTGATTCGCCATAAGACTGAACCATTACCGATTTATTGTAAAGTCAAACCGTATTTACAACGGTTTGGTTCTTAGCCATTTACTAAGGAAATGTGGAACCACAAAGGGTTAGATCACTTACAGAGGTTGTGTTCTTGCTTATGGAGCAGAGATGAGGACTTGAGAGCACTTAGGATGATCAAAGATGTGAGTTTGAGTTGTGTGAATTGTTATGAGCTTAAGGCATGCTATTTATAGCCAATGCCAAGCAAACATGATCATTACAACACTTACAATCAGACCAGAGGTGATGGTAGGTGTCCCCTAAGTGTTATGGGTCAAGTGTAGGGTGCCCATGCCCCATTTGTTGGTTATTGATCGTTCAAGGCTCCAAAAGTCAAGAAAACATCAACATTCTGCATCTGGGCACTTTACGCGGCCCGCATGGGAGTTCCCATGCACTATAATGCGGGTCGCCTGAGTTTAATAAATCAGATGCGTAATTGAGGTGGCTCGCGACCCGCCTCAACTTACCCCTAACCTTCACGCGGGTCGCGAGAGGTTATAATTTCAGAAACTTTAAATCTTTTGTTATGATTACAGAATCTGGCCATTAATAACGAAATCTTTCGTAATGATTTACCTGACCTTTCGGTTTTGAAGGGGTAACTTTGCGGTTTAGCCCTCGGTTATTTACCGATAGGGGCCTCGTGTTATTCACCCGCATTAACAAGTCCCCGGTTTATTTATTAATTATTCAGAAAGCCTTAACTTTCATAATTGACGCTTTTAACCCTTCTCGTACGAATTTGAGTATAACTCTTTTATTGTAGAACGGAACTTTGCGGAATTTATACAGTATATTCTAGTGAGCGTATAATACTGTTATGAAGCCTTGGGAATGTTAAAGGGTCACTCAGAGGTAATTTTAAACATGTTGACACAGTTAACCCCTGTAGTTCGTAATCTCTCACTTTCTTCCGCGTTTCGCTTCCGTTCAACTTATGATTTATTCGTTTGAAGGTACAAGCATTTATTTAGGGTTACTATACAGTATATTACCCTTGTTGACATTTATAACCCTCGAATTTATATATTTTCAAGGTTTGTCAAAATTAGTCCTTTATTTATGATAGGTGCCACGTGTAAACAAATGACACGTGTTAACACATCATTGGACACAAAAATTCGAGGTGTTACATCCTCACCCCCTTAAAATAAATCTCGACTCGAGATTTACTCAAATAAATAGGGGTACTTTTCTTTCATTGTAGCTTCGACTTCCCACGTATATTCAGGACCTCTACGAGCATCCCATTTGACTTTTACAATCGGTACGTGCTTTCTGCGAAGCTTCTTCACCTGTCGATCTTCAATCGACAAAGGTTTTTCTATGAACTTTAAGCTCTCATCTATATGCACATCTGTGTGTGGAATCACCAACGATTCGTCGGCGAAGCACTTTTTGAGATTGCAGATGTGGAACACATTGTGAATTCCATTGAGCTCTTCAGGCAAGTTCAACTTATAGGCAACTGATCTGACCCGTTCAATGACCTCAAATGGTCCTATGTATCTCGGACTCAGTTTGCCCTTCTTGCTGAAACGCATCACCCCCTTCCAGGGTGACACCTTAAGTAATACCTTTTCACCCACTTCGAAGTGAAAATCCTTACGCTTTGGATCAGCGTAGCTCTTCTGCCTATCGCGGGCAGCCTTGAGACGTTCCCGGATTTGGACAATCTTGTCCGTCGTCTGGAAAACAATCTCTGGTCCCGATAGTTGGACCTCCCCTACTTCCGCCCAACAAACAGGCGATCTGCATTTCCTACCATATAATGCCTCAAAAGGCGCAGCCTTTATGCTGGTGTGGTAGCTATTATTGTAGGAGAATTCGATCAGGGGTAGGTTTTTATCCCAGTTACCACCCAAATCGATCGCACATGCACGAAGCATGTCTTCTAGCGTTTGGATAGTACGCTCACTTTGACCGTCCGTCTGTGGATGGTAAGCCGTACTAAAATTTAAACGCGTGCCCAAAGATTGCTGGAAACTTTTCCAGAAGTGAGATGTGTATCTAGTATCCCTGTCGGAGATAATAGACACAGGTATGCCGTGTAAGGCTACAATCTTATCAACATAAAGTTGGGCTAACATATCGGAGCTATACGTCTCCTTGATGGGTAGAAAATGAGCTGATTTAGTCAGCCTATCGACTATGACCCATATTGTATCGTTTCCTTTCCTGGTTTTGGGTAACTTGGTTATGAAGTCCATAGTTACACATTCCCACTTCCACTCGGGAAGTTCAGGCTGTTGTAGCAAGCCAGACGGCTTTTGGTGCTCGGCCTTGACTTGAGCACAAGTCAAACACTTTGCTACGTGGGCGGCTACAGACTTTTTCAAGCCTATCCACCAATAATTTTCCTTTAAGTCTTGGTACATTTTGTCAGCACCAGGATGGACTGAGTATTTGGAACTATGGGCTTCCTGGAGAACAACATCTCGTAGTCCTCCATGAATCGGAACCCATATACGTCCGTTCAGCCTAAGAATTCCATCCTTGCTAAGAGTCAACTGCTCCTCAGTTACTCCCAGCCTTTCATTAGGATAATTAGCTTCCAGCACAGCCTCACGCTGCGCAGCTAATATCCTTTCCATCAAGTTATTCTTAACCTCAATGCTCTTGGCATTGATTCGAATGGGTTTTACCCTTTCCTTCCTGCTCAAGGCATCGGCAACCACATTCGCCTTGCCGGGATGGTACCTGATTTCACAGTCATAATCATTCAGGGTTTCCATCCAACGGCGCTGTCTCATGTTCAACTCCTTCTGGTTGAACAGGTGCTGGAGGCTTTTGTGATCAGAATAAATCACAAATTTAATACCATAAAGGTAATGTCTCCATAACTTTAGTGCAAATACAACGGCACCCAACTCCAAATCATGGGTGGTGTAATTCTTTTCATGCACCTTTAATTGCCTTGAAGCATAGGCAATCACCTTGCCCTTCTGCATAAGAACACATCCCATGCCCGTGTGTGATGCATCGCAGTAAACTACGAATTCATCTGTACCTTCCGGTAATGTCAACACAGGTGCGTTGCTTAGCTTTTGCTTCAGTATTTCAAAGGACTCTTGCTGCTTTGGGCCCCAAATGTACTTTTCTTTCTTCTTGGTCAAGGAAGTCAAGGGCGCAGCAATCCTCGAAAAATTTTCAATAAATCTCCGGTAGTATCCTGCTAACCCCAGGAAGCTACGGATTTCGGTAGGCGTCTTTGGCTCTTGCCAGTTCATAACCGCCTCTACCTTAGCGGGATCCACTTGGATACCACGCTCACTCACAACGTGTCCTAAAAACTGAACTTCTCGTAGCCAGAATTCACATTTCGAGAATTTGGCGTAGAGTTTCTCACGCTGTAGTAATTCGAGAATGCAACGGAGGTGCTTCTCGTGGTCAGCTTGGCTCTTGGAATATATAAGGATATCGTCGATGAAGACTATGACGAATTTGTCCAAGTATGGCTTGCAAACGCGATTCATGAGATCCATGAACGCAGCCGGTGCATTTGTGAGCCCAAAAGGCATCACTAGGAACTCGTAATGACCATAGCGAGTCCTAAATGCAGTCTTGTGTACATCTTCATCTCTGACTCTTAGTTGATGATAACCCGACCTTAAGTCGATCTTGGAGAAGTAGCTTGCTCCTTGCAGCTGATCGAATAGATCATCGATCCTTGGTAAAGGATATCTATTCTTTATGGTAACTTTATTTAGTTCTCTATAGTCGATGCACAACCGCATCGATCCGTCCTTCTTCTTTACAAATAGGACAGGAGCTCCCCAGGGAGATGAACTAGGTCTGATAAAACCTTTCGCCAGCAGTTCGTCCAACTGGGTTCTCAGTTCTTTCATTTCCGTCGGAGCTAATCTGTAAGGTGCTCTTGCTATCGGAGCCGCTCCAGGAATGACGTCAATTCTGAACTCCACTTGTCTATCTGGTGGCAAACCAGGTAGTTCTTCAGGAAAAACCTCGGGGTATTCAGAAATGACAGGAAGATCCTCGATCTTCGGCTTTGGTTCTTCAATTATCACCTGAGCCATGTAAATTACACAGCCTCTGTTCAAACACCTTGAAGCTTTCAGCATAGATACGTCTTCGGGCAATCCGTAATGCGTATCCCCTCGAATGGTAAGAAATTCACCACTCGGAGTCTTTAAAACTATCTGTCTTTTGCCGCAAATGATTTGGGCCTGATTACGGGATAACCAGTCCATGCCTGTAAGCACATTGTCGTCCTTAACCGCTTCCTTTGCATCCATGCGAAAAACTCTCGCATTCGACTTCTTCGTCTCTTCCGCCTTCTTGGCATACTTTGGGCAATTACTCTTTATGTGCCCCTTTTCGTTACAACCATAGCAGGTTGCATCCTTTATCTTTTTGCACTCCACGGTCTTGTGATCCTTGGACTTGCATAGCCCACAGGATGGAGTCTTTTGTTGCGACTGTGAACCAGACGCAAACCTACACTTCCCGGAGTGAGGTTTCTTGCAGACCTTGCAGTGAGGTCTTCCATCAGCTTGCCCCTCCTTCTTTGCCTCCGACCCTCTCTTGCCTTCACCGTTTCCACGGTGCTTTTTCCCAGACTTTCGTGAGGTATCATCCTCACGTTTTCGCTTTTCAGCCTCCTTGCTCCTTTGTGCCCTCAGACGGACAGCATCAAGTGTAAGAGACAAGGAGAGGTCAGTAACTGACCTGAAGGTCGTCGGCCTAGAGGCCTTCACACTGGCCTTGATCGCCGGCTCTAAGCCCCCAATGAAACGGGCAATCCTTCTAGGTTCTGGTGTCACAAGATATGGCACCAGGCGTGACATAGTGTTAAAACTTGTCAGATATGCTTGACAATCCAGGTTTGTCATCACTAGTGAGACAAAATCCGCCTCAATCTTCTCAACCTCGTGCTGAGGGCAGTAGTTTTCTTTTATGAGGGCAATAAACTCCCCCCATGACAATTTGTATAAGGCAGACTTACCTGAAGCCTGCACCAGAGCTCTCCACCACGCCAGGGCCTCGCCCTTGAATGACTGGGACACAAACTTAACCACATCCCTCTCAGCGCACCCGCTGATGTCCACTATCGTGTCCATCTCGTCTAGCCAGGTGATACAATCAACCGCACCTTTCTCCCCTGTAAATTCACGGGGCTTACATGATACAAAGTATTTGTAGGTGCAACCCTTAGCACTGGATGCATCAGTATATTCTCTATCGCGATGAACGCTGTGCTCAGTGGACGAGTGTTTGTCGTCATCTTTCTTGGGTTCAGAGGGTGGTTTGGAGTGTGTCTTTGGTTTAGAGGGTGGTTTTGACACAGTTCTACCTTGGGACTCAGTATTTTGACGATCAATAGCTGCCTGAACGGCATTGTCAATCAGAGCCTTCAGTTGTGCGCCTGTCAAATGTACTGACGCATTGTCATAGTCATCTTCATTCGTGTGGCTGTTCTCCCCATTGGGATCCGCCATTGTAACTTGAATCTGTTACAGAAGATAGCAAAATTTTATTTAGGCGATTATTATATAATTGTCTTTTATGACACTTGTCAACCATGGTACAGAGACCATATTTGGTTAACTTATTATTTCATTACATATTAGGATTTGAATATATCCTATTTCAGCTATATAAATAGTACTGGCGGCATAAAGCCTAATCATGATGATGTTTTATAATATTAGCCGAGATTTCATAGAATCAAAGACATAGAGAATTGAACCGCAGTTCTTTTATCTCTTTCTGACAGAGAGTCATAGACTACCACTGCCTTTTGTCTTTATAAGACAATTATTATGGCCCAAAGGCACTACACCTCTGATGGATGTTTTAAATATAGTTGGCCCGTAGGCGCTACATCTCTAATGGATGTTTTAATAATATTGGCCCGTAGGCACTACATCTCAATTGGATGTGTTTAATAAGGTTGGCCCGTAGGCACTATATCACTAATGGATGTTTTAATAATTTTGGCCCGTAGGCATTGCATCACTAATGGATGTCTTTATAATATCGGCCCGTAGGCACTACACCACTAATGGATGTTTTAATAATACTGGCCCGTAGGCACTGCATCACTAATGGATGTTTTAATAATACTGGCCCGTAGGCACTACATCACTAATGGATGTTTTAATAATACTGGCCCGTAGGCACTGCATCACTAATGGATGTCTTTATAATATTGATCACCTTTATTGGTGATTTAACCCATGATTTATAAATCATTTAGTTGGGTTTTGAAATCCTTAAAGGATTATTGTATATGAATGACGTGCGTGATTTTAACGAATCACATCTGCCATGATTGTTAACATGCGTACAGAGGTTAACAGGGAATCAGAATCTTTTCAATTAGGTCGTACCATCTTAACTGGATCTTAAAAGACACCAAGCTAGGTTTTACCTTTTAAGATTCTTTATTTAGGCAGATCAATATAAAAGGAATGGTTTTGATTTATTTTATATATATTAAAACAAAACTCATAACGTACATTCCAAAATCTCAAATACAATTACATATTGCCCTAAACGGGTCTTTCAAATAGTACATACCTCCAGAGAGGTTTTAAAATAAGTGACAAGTCCACGCAGGGACTAATACAAGATAGGTGTCCATGCAAGGACTAAAGATAAGTCCACGTAGGGACTGAAATACGATAAGTTGTCCACACAGGGACTTATTTTAAAGTAGAAATTACATTCGTACAACTATTAAGGGTTAATGGTCACGTTTCTTCTTTTTGCCCTTTAGTAGGTTCGCCAAGCCTTTGAGAAATCCTCGGTGGCTTTTCTTCTCTTCCTCGAACTCTCTCTCCACACGATCTAGTCGATGGAGTATTTCTTCCTGTTCAGGAGGAGAGAAACGTGGTTGTGGCGCTTGATGCGGAACTGGAGGTCTGGGAGGTATTGGATACCCATGAGCTGAGTAATCCGGTGGTCCCATGTTTCCATGTGCTCCGTCAGGGTAGCGCGCATTATATCTTGCCGACACCACATAGGGGTCGCGCTCATAGCCGTAGTTGTATTGTGCTTGTGACGGTTCGAACGGGTTGTAAGCCGTCGGACCCGTGTAAGCAGGTATGGGTTGGTCATACCCAAATGGTGGCGAATTTTGTGCAGCTGGTGCGGAGTTCGCCTCCTGTATAGGACTTGAAGGTCCTTCTTCTTGTAGCGGCGGATAGTGGCTACTACTAGAATGTCGAGGAGTGCTGAAGTGGATACCCCCTCCTCCTCGTGTAGACATACGAGCATTTGTCCTCCTACGCCTCGGCGGATCAGGTATTACTGGTTGTGCCGGTGGCGGAGGTGGTGGCGTAACTGCCTCAAAGCGTGAATCCTCAGAGGGATCCTGTGGATGTCTCGGTGGTTGAGATGTCTGTCGAGATGGCGTGTAGTACCATTCATGTCAGTCAAACATCGCTTGGAAACTGTCAGGTCCTTGATAGGGCGTTCCATGGAAGGATTACCCATCAGAAACTTCTATCGGATGCGTGGGCGTACCACGAGCTGGTTCAGTAGGATCCTCATCCTCCTCCATGGGATCTTCCGAAAAGTGGTCTTGTGGCCCTAGTGGAACAAAACCTGAAGGTTCCTGTATGTAGTCAGCCGGATTGAACTGACCTATGTAGTAGGGAGTAGGGTCGTCGTAATTTCGGTGCGATACCGAACGTTGTAGAGGTATGAAGGAAGGTTGTGGGTTGTTGGGATCATTTTCTGAATCTGGCCCAAAGGAGTGTCGGTAGGATGGCGTCGAGCTGTGCGAAGTGGAATGCCTCGCGGGTTCGTAAAGATCTCTTCGTCGTTGTGGCTCTTCTCTCCTTGTCATCGAAGGATGTCTTGTACCAGATGGTCCAGCTTCGCTATCGTGATGTGTCACGATTTCTCCTCGGCCTCTTCTTCCCCTTCCTCTTCCTCGGAATATAACAGGTGGCATTTTCCTGCTCCAAAACTTATTAAAAATCGGAAGGAAAATAAAGACAAAAAGGAGTATTAATCCGAATTTGTCCTAAGTTCTTGTCTAGACTCAAGTATGTGCAATTGTGTCATTGAGATTAAACACAATAGGATAGTGTTTAATTCACTCAATGTTGGCTCTGATACCAACCTGTCACACCCCTATTTCCATGTGTCTCACCGGTGGGCCCGGTGGGGGATTACCGTGACGATGTTGGCAACAATATAGTCAAACCACACAATTATATAATGCACAGCGGAAGCATAAGATAAATATATAAATTTCAACCTCTGATTGTAATATCAAAATGTATTACAGGGGTTGGATATATCCACAGTGGATCGTAATTAAACATAAAGTATTGTTCCATCAGATACTGCAATCAAGCTTGCGAGACTTATCCCGACGCTAGGGAGCTAATACCAGCCAATTTACGTTTAGGTACCTGCACTTAATCTTTTTGGGGAAAATACGTCAGTTTACACTGGTAAATACATTCAACTGACACATTTGAAAATGTTTATTAAAATTGATTTGAATGCACAAGGCACAAACTCTTTTATAACTTGGGAAAATTCATAATGATCTTGTGAACGTTTTACATGTTCTTTTATGCGTTCAGTAGCCCGGATCGTGCCGGGTTAAAGATTTATAGACACACCACGTTTGCGTAAAACCGTAGTATAAAAACCAACGGCTACGTCTTTTAATTTTAATGTCGACACTTTATACCGGGTGTACGCCTACACCGGGATGTCGATGGTCGTGGCCATTTCGTAAAATGATGCCAAGGATATCCGGGACAACGGTCATTAAACCCCCCAAAGGCTTATAAGCAACAAAACTGTTTAAATGAGCCGATCATATTTAATCAATTAACCACCTAAGCGATGGAATTATATAATGCTCAATCAAGCGGTATTAATATACCGTAACCCAAGCCCATATAGGGGAAATAAGTTAAAGTATTTACCTTTGCAAGTATATTTCCTTATTTGGATTAAATCACCGATAGCTTTTACTGGGGCTCCTAATCTGGAACGAAGGTTTTAATTAACCTCTTAGAATCCTAACGGGTCGTTATAATGGCCGTAGCCTAGACCGGTTGGTTCCGATATATATAAATATGGTTTAATCGCGCGAAAAGGCGAAAACCGAGAATGGAGTGTGATTCTGACCCAACAAGTTCAGAGACTTGTTTTATATGGGTTAATGGTTCACACTCTGGATTTTGGGGTTCCAATGATAATATTTGACCCGTATCGGCTAAATTATGAAAACTAGTTTCATAAGCCGAACCGTGCGCTCAATAGGCGAAACGGTTAACCATGAGAGTCGTACGCTTATTTCCTAAGTCAATATGCCTTAAATAGGTTGTGGTATCAGTAGGATACCTTCCGTGACGCCCGTAACGAGTTTAAGTTAATATTATGCCCCGTAGGGGCTTTTCGGTCATTTTAAAGACTTTAAAAGGGCTTTTCGAGTTCTACAGGAAATCTGAGTTTCCCGAACAGCTTATAAAGCTTAAAATACTTTATTTATTATTTAAAACCAGTAGCAACTGGAATCGGGTCAAAAGACCTTGTAGAACTCATTTTTTGGCCGAAAAGGGCATATTCGGTATTTACCGAACCGTAGCCATAACCGCAGGTTATGACTTATGAGCAAGGTAAAAATTATTAAAAATCTTTAAAATTCCCAAAATATTAATTTATAACAGTGGGTAAAAGATTTGGTGACGAAATCTTGGTTTAGATAGGCGTTATGCTAATTGCGCCGTTAATTACTAAAGTTTATTTTAAATGCGCTTTTTAGCATAACTCTCATTCTAGACCTCGGATTGACGTGAAACTTTAAGGACATGCTTATAATTTAATAAGCAAGGTTTTGGTCCGTTCACGTGTCCGAAATACTCGTTTTAATTTTGAAAGGCCGTTACGGTCAACTTTTAGGCGAATGACGGAATTGCGCAAAAGACTCGGATAACTCATGAACCGACCACAGAGGTTTATACCAACATGTGACTTGGTCCTAAGAGAGTCCTAAGGTATATTTATACCTCACTAAAACGGGTCAGAACTGAAGTCAAAGCAAAAGTCAAACTTTTGCGACTTTCGGCTCCGAACCGGTTCAATATAGTAAATGATCGATTCAAACGAGCGCAAACAGGTTTATATACTTATTATCATGTTTTATGATTGTCAAAACAGGTTCCATAACATATACATTACAGATTATGCATAAATCGCTAAAATAGCTTTCTGTTGACTTTTTAACCGCACGTTTGACTCGACATTTGACATAGTTAGAGTGGTGATCAGGGGGAACCATTTTAGAGGTTTATTACCCACATAAATACCAACTCATAACCACTTTTGATTCGCCATAAGACTGAACCATTACCGATTTATTGTAAAGTCAAACCGTATTTACGACGGTTTGGTTCTTAGCCATTTACTAAGGAAATGTGGAACCACAAAGGGTTAGATCACTTACAGAGGTTGTGTTCTTGCCTATGGAGCAGAGATGAGGACTTGAGAGCACTTAGGATGATCAAATATGTGAGTTTGAGTTGTGTGAATTGTTATGAGCTTAAGGCATGCTATTTATAGCCAATGCCAAGCAAACATGATCATTACAACACTTACAATCAGACCAGAGGTGATGGTAGGTGTCCCCTAAGTGTTATGGGTCAAGTGTAGGGTGCCCATGCCCCATTTGTTGGTTATTGATCGTTCAAGGCAACAAAAGTCAAGAAAACATCAACATTCTGCATCTGGGCACTTTACGCGGCCCGCATGGGAGTTCCCATGCACTATAATGCGGGTCGCCTGAGTTTAATAAATCAGATGCGTAATTGAGGTGGCTCGCGGCCCGCCTCAACTTACCCCTAACCTTCACGCGGGTCGCGAGAGGTTATAATTTCAGAAACTTTAAATCTTTTGTTATGATTACAGAATCTGGCCATTAATAACGAAATCTTTCGTAATGATTTACCTGACCTTTCGGTTTTGAAGGGGTAACTTTGCGGTTTAGCCCTCGGTTATTTACCGATAGGGGCCTCGTGTTATTCACCCGCATTAACAAGTCCCCGGTTTATTTATTAATTATTCAGAAAGCCTTAACTTTCATAATTGACGCTTTTAACCCTTCTCGTACGAATTTGAGTATAACTCTTTTATTGTAGAACGGAACTTTGCGGAATTTATACAGTATATTCTAGTGAGCGTATAATACTGTTACGAAGCCTTGGGAACGTTAAAGGGTCACTCAGAGGTAATTTTAAACATGTTGACACAGTTAACCCCTGTAGTTCGTAATCTCTCACTTTCTTCCGCGTTTCGCTTCCGTTCAACTTATGATTTATTCGTTTGAAGGTACAAGCATTTATTTAGGGTTACTATACAGTATATTACCCTTGTTGACATTTATAACCCTCGAATTTATATATTTTCAAGGTTTGTCAAAATTAGTCCTTTATTTATTATAGGTGCCACGTGTAAACAAATGACACGTGTTAACACATCATTGGACACAAAAATTCGAGGTGTTACAGTAAAATAGTCAAAAGTGCTGCGAATTACCAAATACATAAATGAGAGACCTCAACATATATGCACATAAGACAGATACTACCAGCTAAGTCACTCGAGCTGCGATTGCGATTGCTATTCATCCTAACTAGACCCCGTCGGGTGCTATAGTACTATACTAGTTAAGGCGGGACCTCGCGAGTATAAGTCCTAACACATATGTAACTAGCATCACGTATAAATATACATAACAGTTATTCGCAAGTGATAAATAGTTCGATTGAATAATTCGTTTTGATAAATTCGATTTAATAAGAATGTATGTTACACCCAAAATGCGATAAAAAGGGGTTCGAGTATACTCACAGTCGGTGCTCAGCAAGCAGCAACCACGACTTGGTTGGATTGAAAGGAGCGCGTCTAAGATTAGCCTGATTTCAGATTGATAGTGTAAGCGTTGAATAGTGCAATAAACAGTGGCGGTGAACCAAGTGTTGGATGGTAATCCGATCGGATGGCCAGTCGACCGGGTGGCAATCGGTTCGGATGGTCATCCGATCGGATGACCATTCGATTGGATTGTCGCCTTGTTTGGTGAAGAGGTGTTTGTGTATGCTGGTTTGCCTTTTGAAGTATCTCTACCTTTCAAGTCGATTGATCGAACGGTCGTTCGTTCGGACGGTGACTCGATCAGCGAGACACTTTGGTCGATAAGTTCATAGCAGACTAGTCACTCGATCGGGTGAAAATCCGATCGGGTGACAATCCGTTGGAACCGATGTGTGGTGAGGATTTGTAAAACGTTTAAGTGTTGAGGATCCAAAAGTCAGCCGATCGAATGGTCGTTCGATAGGACGGCAATCCGATCGGACAGCAATCCGTTCATTGTTCAGATCCTTGAATGTTTTAAAAATTTGTTTAAGTCTTGACCCCAAGTGTAACCCGACCGGATTGCTGGTCGATCGGGTGGCAGTCCAGTCAGACGGAAATCCGATCGGACGGTAACCCGTCCCGCAATCTTATCGTTTTACATCTTGGCTATTTCGTTAAGTTTTTGCGATTTGATCGAGACGTTACGACCACGAGCTAAACACTGGAACTCCGCCAAGTCCAAGTCATTGGATCGGATGGGAATCACCCCGTTCGATCAGTTAACTGTTCTCGATGGTTATTCGTGTTTAACACGACAAGCCGGTCATCTCGTCGATAGGGACCAGTTCTCTAACCGACACTTCACTATTGGAAGAGTAGAAGGTTTGTACGAGCTCTGTTGCTACCGGTTTCGAGTGAAAAGTTAAGAAACTTTGAAGAAAAGCTTAGAAACTTAGATTTGACTTAGATTTAGGTGAGATTTGTGTTTATACACCGTGGAATCTATCAGATTTGGACTGTTCTTGATGAGATGAAGTCACACTTCATTGTTCCTAGGAACTCCATGATGACATCACCTTGGAACGGCTCAAATCTGAGGATTTAACGGTGAAAAAGTGAGATTTGATGGTGAAAAAGACGAAGGAGTGCGTGTAGATCATAGAAGTACAAGATTTGAGGTAGAAACTTACAAGAATTGAGAGAAATCGAGAGAAAATGGCGAGAAGCGTGCTGTTCGAGAGGGAGCCGTCACATCACTGTTCAAGTGATGTGACATGTGCTATTTATAGGTGAAGAGGTGAAAGGTGAGGGAGTGCCACAGATCGGATGGCTGTCCGATCGGGTGGCTGTCCGATCGGGTGGCAATCCGATCGGGTGGCCATCCGATCGACCAGTCATTCGATCGGCGGTCTCAAGTAAATTGCGTTTCGATGTTTCGTTTTGATCGTTAGGTGTTGCAATAGTTTGGTTACACATTTTCATACCCACATTCATATAATTAATCACATAGGGTCGTATAAATATCCACAGTTCAAAGTTGCGATACAATAATTGGGTTTCGTTTCGAATATGCGTTACTTTGCGACGATTCACGGTCATCGAGGAGGGTAGAATAGGTCCTCTCTCAATGTCATCGTGAACGTTAATGTGTGTGATGCGATGTGCGTTTTGAGTAATGAGTTGCACTGCGACACATCACGGCTATCAAGGAGGGTAGAATTGGTCCTCACTCGACATCTTCGTGGTTGTCAGCAAGTACAATGTGATGTGATAGCGATAAAATATGCGATAATATGCAAAAATATTGTGGTATAACGATGTATGCGATATAGCTACATTATGATTCGAATCTTTGGTGCTAGGCGTAACGAGTATAGCGAGTGGTAACAACGCACGAACGTGCGGGTTGTTACAGTCTCCCCTGCTTCAGAAAATTTCGTCCCGAAATTATTCCTCAAGAAGGGTTGCGAGTGTCGATGCGTGTGGGAGTATCGATTAAGAGTGTCAAAAATAAGCGAGCGATCGATCGAGTAGAGTGACTTGTATGACAAGAGACGGTAACATACACAAAAAGCCATTGCAAGGCGTTTTAGTTTTTGAAAAGTTGATTAATTCGAAAAGGGTTGAGGAAACTTGTTTATGAAAAATCTTCCCACAGTGCGGTGTTGAACTGTTTCGATGTTCACACCAACGCTATGAGTGGGATTTTATCTGGTTACTAAAAGATTTTTAGGGTATTTAAACTCGTTTTACGAAATTTTCTCGTCACGCGGCAGTAACTTAAGTCGATTGTCACACCGTCGTTCCAAGATAATCTCGTTTTGTACAAAGGTTTCGATCTGTTAGAAAAAAAAAGTTTTGTAGGAAAAGATCAGTTTAAAATTTGTTATAAACAAAGCCTTTTAATAATACCAAAATTTAACTTTAAGGTCGGCCCCGCATGGCACTTTTCCACGAAAGTTCGATAATATAGTTAAAACACTTATATATAGGAAGTACCAGCGGCGTATACACCATGTTTTAGCCATATGGCTTCCGTCTCGTGAGGCCGTGTCATACGTGTCGACATAGTACAAACAGATTGGCGATGACTTGGTCCAAACGGGAATCGGTTGGATCAAGTCTTGGAAGGCGAACTGAGTGATGGAGTCATTTTCGAACTCATTTTAGCGATACGAGCGAGTGCGATAAGCGGTAGCGGGACGCGATAATCGTTAACACTAACACAACATAGACATAGTAAGCGAAGACGACGGCGATGAGCGAAAAGCGATAAGCGATAGCGACAACCGTTGAGCGATGGGCGACGATCAATGCATTGCAACTGACAGGAATATGCGATTTGATCAAATAAGACTATACAACACCACAAAAATTAGACCCCACATGACCTTTTTCCATAAAAGTCTGTTGATATAGCTAAAACACTTATATATATAGGAAGTACCAACGGCGTATCCACCATGCTTTAACCATATGAGTTTCGTTCTGTGAAGCGAGGTCATGTGTGCTAACACAACACAGACAACATAGATAGCGGTAAGCGATGGCGATAAGCGATAATAGTATCGAAGCGAGAAGCGTTAAGGCGAAGAGCGATGAGCGGTACTTGTCAAGCGATCCATGATACGTGATTCACAGCAAGCGATACATAGTAAGCGGTAAGCGAGAGAGTGATATACACAAATTGTGTGATTAGGTGAAAACACCATAAGCGATAGCGATCCATATAATAAGCGATTGAGATTGTGAACACACAGTAAGCGATCCACATAATAAACGATTGCGATTTACGAGATAGATTCTAGCAATAATGCGATTGCGAGCGTGTTGACTTACGAAAAGTCTAGCGTTTACACGCTTTGAGTTGCGATTGAGATTGTTACGCCTTGCGATGTAGTATAGTGTGTCGAAAATAACCACAATAGTATCATAGGTCTACGTTCCAACTCCACATGGCACTTTCTTCACAAAACTTCGGTTGGCACGGCGAAACACCGTCATGTTTCAACCATGCGCCTTTGTTCCGTGAATAGGTGTCACACTTCATCAGACATGGTCAAGACGCTTATATATAGGAAGTACCAGTGGCGTATCCACCATGCTTAACCATGCCCTGAACGTTGAGGCATCATTGAAACTCACTACAATCTTCGTGCACTAACCAAAAATAATACCGTGTGCACCCGTTATTAATCTAATTCTTGCACGTTTATCGTACCTTATCTCAAGAACGCATAGTAGGGGTAAAATGCATTATATAGTACATAGTGCTAGCATACAGATTGTGCGCGAGTATAAGAGAGAAATAGAATCCACATGTGTCGAGAGATAGAACAAGTTCCACACATAGAAGAAATTGACGGCGATAAGTCGTATTATTACAACAACATTTTTAGAAGCAAAATAACGTTGCTGTGGAGTACTTCTGCGGAGACTGCAGTTGTTGCTCAAGTTTCTCAAGGTTGGGGTCCCGTGCAGCAGTTCTGAGTAAAATGACCATACCAGTTGCAATTGTCGCAATAGCGACAGTTAGCTCCTGGCGGGTGATGATACGTACACATGAGGCACAGGGGATGGCTTCCGGTGTAGGCGCGCTTCACAAGAACGGGAGTAAATCGTAGCGGTGTGGGGTTTGGAATTTCATCCTCGCTTGGTTCCTTTCGCTTGTGGCTGAGCTCATTGCGATCCTGAGATGAGTTGCCGTTGTCGTTGGAGGATCCGTCTGATGATTCGCTGGAGACATCGTCAGAGGAATCTTCAGAAGAATCGTTGGTAGATTCGTTGGAAGAATCGTCAGTAGAATTGATGACGATTGCTTGATGAGCTTGCTTGACAGGATTCATGGAGAAAAATCCGTTTAAGACTCGTTTGCTGTTGATTTCGGCGGCTAAGCGGTAGGTTTCTTCAATGGTAGCAGGTCTAGCGGCTTTGACAAAATCGCCCACACATTCAGGCAAGCCGCGAATGTACTTCGTGATGGATTTTTCTGAAGTGTTGACTTGACTTGGGTAGATTACGTTAAGCTGTTTAAACCTTGCAGTGTAGCCAGCATTGTCACCTTTGATTTGTTTGATTTCCCAAAATTCATCTTCAAGTTTCTGGACTTCGTGGGGAGGGCAGTACTCTTTCTTCATGAGCTCTTTCTGGACTTCGTGGAGATCCCACGTTTGATGCGTTCGGCTGTCCACCAGTCAAGTGCTCGCGATTGGAATACTCCGGTAGCGCAAGTAGTACGAAACCATTAGGACACCCACTCTGACGAAGGGTAACGTCGATAGAATCGAACCACTGGAGTAGCTGGGACACACCTCCTTCACCCGTGAACTCCATTGGGCCACAGGCTTTGAAGTGTTTGTAAAGGAAAGCAGATTGCGGCGCTTCTGTCTTAGAGTCTTCCGGGGTTGGAGAGTTGCTGAGAGAGCGCACTTGAGCGACAATTTGAGGAATGACCTTGGCCACTTCCTTGGTCACAAGCGAGACAATCCTTTTCTCGGCGCTTTGTCTGGCTCTCCTCCTAGCTGTTCATCTCGAGGTAGAGTTGTTGGAAGGCATCTAGGCAGAGAGAGATTTGGAATGAGATTCGATCATAATGATTTTGAGTTTTGCGATGCGATTGAGCGCGATCAAAACTTGTAGCAAGTAATATAATAGATTTCACATAAGAGCCACATAGGAGACACGAGATTCCTAAGTTCCCACACAATTGATTTGCTTATATATAATTAGTTGAAGCTTATTCTCGTACACATACATGTCGGTATAGAATGCGCGAGGACGCGTTGAAAGGAGAAAGTGAGGGCGAGCAATTAGACATTAGTTTTGTTGCGAACATTCGTTTTTCGTTTTATATTGCGATGGCTGTGCGAGTTGTGCGTTTTGTAAAACAAGGAGCGAAAATTGATAAATCGAGAAATCGATAAGGCGTAAAATAAACATAAAGCGTAATTTAGTTCATTAAAGCGTAAAACCAGCGAGTCGTAGGCTTAGTAAGTTAATCGGAGTGCCTCGGGTGTTTAGGCGTTGACTATCCAAGGTAACCCAACTATATCCAACAAGTTCGTGCACGAGCGTTGACCTAGAAGACTTATGCTTCCACTGGGATGCAGCTTATGGCATTCGTCTTCCTAGTCATCGCGTGGCTCGAGTCGTCGTTAGGGTCGAGTCATTGGTGAGAGCTTTTCGAAAACCATTTTAGAGAGTGGAACGGTTTATTAAGCTACGGGTTTCACCCCTGACTTAACAATTTCGTTCCAAATTGTGGTCGTGCTCCTCAAATAAGTTCGAGAGTTCCACTAGATTTTGAAATGGAGACTTCCGCTGAGTTGTGGATGTCACTCCTTGCTCAACGAAAAGTTCTCGTGCTAGAAAAGTGCGCTGAGTGAGCGATCTTATCGAGAGTTCTTGGTTTTCACACCTGATGACTGGACCACTCGGTTGTGTTATGCGAGTACTTTCGAAAACGTGTGTATTGTGTCAGCCTTAGGAAAGGCTAAGTAGTATTTCAATGTAACAACTGTCACTAAAATCCATAATTAGGATGGTAATTAGCTATTAAGGAAACTCTAATTAAGAAACCCAAGTAATTATGCACTAACCCTAAAATTTCCAGAACAAACAGAATCAGGATCAGGGCCCCTAAAACTCAGGGGGGGCAGAACCCTAGTTACGATTATCCTCATAACTATCTGTCAAATTCGAAATTTAAGAAACTGTCGACTCATCCAGCCTACATGCACGAAGGGCTACCCTATGAAGTAGGGTGACCCCTCGCGTAGCGCGACGCCCATAGGGGTACCCCTCGCGCTATGCGACAGGGTCAAATTTCGGGTATAAATAGAGGAGTCTGGGACTTGAAATTGGGCACTTGAACGACGTAAAAACTCACAATATACACAGAGATATCGTTTGTTTACCACACAACACACACCGATCACGAAACGCTGCCGCAATCAGGGTAATAACTCGATCGCTATTACGATTCATTTCCGGGATCAATATATCCAAAGAATGTCTAAGTGCCGCCCACATTGGGTTATGCTTTTTCGTTTGTCGATAATTCGATAAATGAGTTGAAGCATTATACTTTGTCGTTTGTCGATAATCCGATAAATGAGTTGAAGTATTATACTTTGTCGTTTGTCGTTAATACGATAAATGAGTTGAAGTATTGCACTTTGTCATTCCTTGTGAGAATTTGATCTTGTAAGTTATCGTAACTGCTGTATTGATCACTAACCCTGTTTTGTGTACATTATTGTTAAATTAGAAATAATCAAGGCTAATCAGTAGGCTTATACACTGCTCGTTAAATCTGCAATGTGAGTCATTCTTCTTTTTTTATCAACTGTTTTACAATACTCCAAATTATTTTCAAAGTGTTATAATTACAGGGACTAAGTCGTGGATATCTTGATTTATTGGTTAGTGGGGTATTGTGCACATTACTATTTCTCCCAGTTAGGTTCATTGACCTACTAGGGAGAAACGTCACTATTAGAGTTCATTGACCTAATAGTGGTATGACCATCGTCACCATTGTGACTTGTCACCATTGTGACAGAAAGCCAGATAAAAATAAGATATGAACCATTGTAATCGCTCTTATGCTGTAATTTATAACTATGGGTCATTTCCTAAAAACTGAATGAACTCACTCAGTATTTCCCCGCTGACAAAACCTTTTTCAAACATGTTTCAGGTAATCTGTTGTGAGCAAAGAAAAGTGCCAGAAAGCACTACCAGCTTAGAAAAGGGGCTCAGTGTAAATAAATAAAGGAACATGTTTTAAAAAAATAAAGATTTCCATGGAAATCATATTATTGTAAATTACTGGGTTTTATCCCTAAATTATGTAACGAGCAGTTTTAATACTAAAGATCCTGTTTTAAAAGACTTCCGCTGTCGCCTAAATTAAATACCACGGGATTTCTGTCCCGCGGCTCCTGAAACGGGTCAAACCGGGTCGGGGGCCGTGACAGAAAAGTTACCATCTCAGGAAAAATTAGACTCTATAATGGCAAGTCATAATACTATTAAGCCTGTTAATGAAACTATTTTTAATCACTCTTTTGAAACACAACTACCAATGAACTTAGAACCAGCTATTCCAAACCCTTCAATCCACTCGCAAATAGACGAAGGGATTAATTAATGAAATACAGTTATGTAACCATCCGTATAAGCTTTTTCCTCAAGTTCCATCTAGAACCTTTACCAAAATTTCCCAATAAGTAATAAGAATATAACTGAACTCCGCCACTTTGACCAAAAAACTAATAAATGTTGGGAATAGGATCCAAGAGATTGGGAAACAGATCTCCTGGAAATATGATAAGAGGGAACATAGTTACTAGAAAATCGTTGACAAAAGGATAGGGGATTTATGAAACCATTATTGTGTAATAGTAATAGTAAAATCAGTATGTGTAAGATAAATAATAAAACGGTTGTATATAGAAGCATGAAATTTTAGAAAATTTATAAATTTTGTTCGTATACGTGATTATGTACAATTAAGTATGATATTGAGATTATTTCTTGTATACTAATTATTTATCTATAAATTAGTTATCAAATGGAAAACGCTAATAATGAACCAGTTAATAATTCTGAGCAACAACCAGGGGATCAATATATGACTAGGCAGGATATAGAAAATATCGTTGCTCAAGGGATAGCCAACACTATTCCAACAATGATAGCTCAAGGGATAGCCAACGCTATTCCAGCCATCGTTGCTGCTGTAAAAAAATCCAATAGAACCACAACAACTCGTTCCTAGCAAACGTATTTCTGAAGATAACTTCAGTAATAGCGTAAACGGAGGCAATAATCATGTTAATCATGACAATGAACCACAACCAGCGCCGCTCCCTAAGAAAATGAAAGTTGCAACGCCTGGTTGCACTTACAAGGAATTTCTTGCTTGTAAACCATCCGAGTTTGCAGGCAATGAAGGAGCAACTGCAGCACTACGTTGGTTAGAGAAAACTGAGGCAGTAATTGCCATAAGTAAATGTGCTCAGGATGATCAGGTCATGTACGCGTCAAATCTTTTTAAAGAAGGAGCGCTAGAATGGTGGAATACGGTGTTACAATCAAAAGGAAGAAGAATGGCGTATGCTATGAACTGGGAAGAATTTAAAAGCTTGGTAGAAAGAAAATTCTGTCCCGAATATGAAAAGGAACAAATGACAAACAAATTTTTAACCCACCGAATGGTTGATGTAGATTGTCGAAAGTATACTACGACATTCTTCGAATATGCTCGAGTAGTACCAACCCTGGCTTCGCCAGAGCCAGTACTTATTTCTCGATATATTTGGGGATTGATTTCTGAAATCCGTAACATCGTCAAGGCTGCGAAACCTCGCACGATTGATGATGCGGTGGATTTAGCCAATACTCTGACTGACGAACTAGTACGGACAAGAGAAGAAAATAGAAGGAAGGAAGTAGCCCAAAAGATTACCCAGGTAATCCGTTCGGATAACCATAACGATTTTAAGAAAGGAGGGAATGGGCAATCTTCTACTAGTCCATTTTGCAATTTTTGCAAAAGAAAGCATTTTGGAAGATGCAAAGGATACTGCAATTTTTGCAAAATTCCGGGGCATCAGGAAGAAGACTGCAGAAGGAAGAAATTTTCAGTTTGTTACAACTGTGGAGAAACTGGACATCTTAGGTCAAATTGTCCAAAACTAAACAAACCATCTGATACTAAAGCCAAACCTGCAGAAGAAGTAAAAAGGAATGCAAGAGTCTTTCAATTGACTGCTCAAGAAACAGAGCTCATTCCAGATGTAATAGCCGGTACGTCCTAGGTTACAACGTTTACACAAAAAGTATTATTTGACTCTGATGTACACCAAAGTTTTATAAATACTTCATTCTGTCAAACTCTTAACTTAGACAAATCTTTACAGTCAAAACAGGCAAAAAGGAAAATATAGAACTCTTAGGTCATATAATTCTTCGCTAACCTAATTCCTATGAAATTAGCCGAGTTTGATGTTGTATTAGAAATAGATTGGTTAGTAGCCAACCCTACTCGAATTCTCTGTGACAAGAACTTTATAGAAAATCCAGGTACCCGCCGGAGAAGTATTTATGATTATAGGAAATAAACCACGTAAGGTCACATGATAAATCATGAAGATATTCACTTAGATCCTGCTAAGATAACAATGATCTTTAAATGGAAAGTAAGAATTTTATAAATTTAGCCGGATACTATAGGCAGTTTATTAAGGATTTTTTTTTTAGATAGATACATCCTTAACTAAGTTAACACAGTTAATTCTAAATAAGAACCTAAACAAAAAGAACCCTCTAGCATAAATTAATAAATATTCCAATCCTAACCTTACCAGAAGGAACAGAAGATTTTAAAGTATACGGTAAATGCTTCAAAGTTAAAAATTTGGATGTATGGTAATGCGACACAAAAAGGTAATTGTGTATGCATCAAGGCAATTGCAAAAGCACGAAGAAAGCCTTACCACTTGTAAGCTTAAAAATTAGAAACCACAAGTTACCCTTAAGATTAGGAAACATTATCTAAGCAAGCTTACTATCCATATGGGTCATAAGAATTTAAGATACATATTTGAGCAACAAGAATTAAACATAAGGAAAAGGAAATCCTTGGTGATTACGACTGTGATATTTAGTATCACGAAGGAAAGGTTGAAGACGGTTAGAAGAACTATACAAATAATAAACAAAAGCCGTCGAAGTTCGAGTTGGAGACAAAATGCTATTGAAAGTATTTCCTTGGAAAGGAATTTATAAATTCGGTAAGAGAAGAAGCTAAGTCTCTGATACGTAGGACCATTTCGAGTAATCCAACGCATAGGACCAGTAGCTTATCATTTACAACTACCAGAAGAGTTAGCAGGAGTACATGATGTGTTTCATATATCCAATCACAAGAAATGTCTCCCAGACGAATCCCTGGTAGAGATAAATGAAAAACTGAAATTCGTAGAGAAACCCTTACAAATAGAAGACCGGAAGATTAAGTTTTTCAAAACACAAACGACTAGTGCTAGTGAAAGTCAAATGGGAATCCAGAAGAGGACCAGAGTACACTTGGGAACTGGAATCAGAGATGAAGTGAAAATACCCTCATCTATTTCAGTAAATCTCGAGGACGAGATTTTTCTTAAGGTGGGGAGGATGTAACAACTGTCACTAAAATCCATAATTAGGATGGTAATTAGCTATTAAGGAAACCCTAATTAAGAAACCCAAGTAATTATGCACTAACCCTAAAATTTCCAGAACAAACAGAATCAGGATCAGGGCCCCTAAAACTCAGGGGGGGGGGGGCAAAACCCTAGTTACGATTATCCTCATAACTATCTGTCAAATTCGAAATTTAAGAAACTGTCGACTCATCCAGCCTACATGCACGAAGGGCTACCCTATGAAGTAGGGTGACCCCTCGCGTAGCGCGACGCCCATAGGGGTACCCCTCGCGCTACGCGACAGGGTCAAATTTCGGGTATAAATAGAGGAGTCTGGGACTTGAAATTGGGCACTTGAACGACGTAAAAACTCATAATATACACAGAGATATCGTTCGTTTACCACACAACACACACCGATCACGAAACGCTGCCGCAATCAGGGTAATAACTCGATCGCTATTACGATTCATTTCCGGGATCAATATATCCAAAGAATGTCTAAGTGCCGCCCACATTGGGTTATGCTTTGTCGTTTGTCGATAATTCGATAAATGAGTTGAAGCATTATACTTTGTCGTTTGTCGATAATCCGATAAATGAGTTGAAGTATTATACTTTGTCGTTTGTCGTTAATACGATAAATGAGTTGAAGTATTGCACTTTGTCATTCCTTGTGAGAATTTGATCTTGTAAGTTATCGTAACTGCTGTATTGATCACTAACCCTGTTTTGTGTACATTATTGTTAAATTAGAAATAATCAAGGCTAATCAGTAGGCTTATACACTGCTCGTTAAATCTGCAATGTGAGTCATTCTTCTTTTTTTATCAACTGTTTTACAATACTCCAAATTATTTTCAAAGTGTTATAATTACAGGGACTAAGTCGTGGATATCTTGATTTATTGGTTAGTGGGGTATTGTGCACATTACTATTTCTCCCAGTTAGGTTCATTGACCTACTAGGGAGAAACGTCACTATTAGAGTTCATTGACCTAATAGTGGTATGACCATCGTCACCATTGTGACTTGTCACCATTGTGACAGAAAGCCAGATAAAAATAAGATATGAACCATTGTAATCGCTCTTATGCTGTAATTTATAACTATGGGTCATTTCCTAAAAACTGAATGAACTCACTCAGTATTTCCCCGCTGACAAAACCTTTTTCAAACATGTTTCAGGTAATCTGTTGTGAGCAAAGAAAAGTGCCAGAAAGCACTACCAGCTTAGAAAAGGGGCTCAGTATAAATAAATAAAGGAACATGTTTTAAAAAAATAAAGATTTCCATGGAAATCATATTATTGTAAATTACTGGGTTTTATCCCTAAATTATGTAACGAGCAGTTTTAATACTAAAGATCCTGTTTTAAAAGACTTCCGCTGTCGCCTAAATTAAATACCACGGGATTTCTGTCCCGCGGCTCCTGAAACGGGTCAAACCGGGTCGGGGGCCGTGACATTCAACCTTAGGAAAGGCTTATTCGTGTGAAGCTGTAGTACGCGATGTTCACACAAGGTTGTAGTTTTTAGCAATTTCGATCGAGAGCATCAAGTAGGCCCATACAAACCCTACTGGGTTCGTACGAGTCGGCCCGTTGGTACTTAGACTATAGACTAGGTCGTTTCTTAGACATTGACCCAGACTAGGTCATGTCTTGCCTAATTCCCTATAGTTATGGCTCTGATACCAATCTGTCACACCCCAACCGATGGCGGAATCATCGGGGCGCGGCACTAGGCGAATCAGATTGCTCAAGAGAATCCATAACAACTATATTACGACAATATTTAATGCGTTCATTATCCCATACTAATAAACAATACAATCACATAAGGTATCACAGATTTCTTGTCCTCTCGAATAATACAAATCCGACAACATAGATTTTAGGCGAGTTTCTAGACTTCCAAGCTTGATTTGATGTAGATTGCGACTAGCCTGCAACATACGTTAAAACAACGTCAACACAAAAGTATTGGCGAGTATACAAGTTTTGATAGTGTAGCATAAAATAGTCAAAAGTGCTGCGAATTACCAAATACATAAACGAGATACCTCAACATATATGCACATAAGACAGATACTACCAGCTAAGTCACTCGAGCTGCGATTGCAATTGCTATTCATCCTAACTAGACCCCGTCGGGTGCTATAGTACTATACTAGTTAAGGCAGGACCTCGCGAGTATAAGTTCTAACACATATGTAACTAGCATCACGTATAAATATGCATAACAGTTATTCGCAAGTGATAAATAGTTCGATTGAATAATTCGTTTTGATAAATTCGATTTAATAAGAACGTATGTTACACCCAAAATGCGATAAAAAGGGGTTCGAGTATACTCACAGTCGGTGCTCAGCAAGCAGCAACCACGACTTGGTTGGATTGAAAGGAGCGCGCCTGAGATTAGCCCGATTTCAGATTGATAGTGTAAACGTTGAATAGTGCGATAAACAGTGGCGGTGAACCAAGTGTCAGATGGTAATCCGATCGGATGGCAATCCGATCGGATGGCCAGTCGACCGGGTGGCAATCGGTTCGGATGGTCATCCGATCGGATGACCATACGATTGGATTGTCGCCTTGTTTGGTGAAGAGGTGTTTGTGTATGTTGGTTTGCCTTTTGAAGTTTTCGTTGTAGCATTTTGAGAACAGTGAAGTATCTCTACCTTTCAGGTCGATCGATCGAACGGTCGTTCGTTCGGACGGTGACCCATCAACGAGACACTTTGGTCGATAAGTTCATAGCAGACTGGTCGCTCGATCGGGTGAAAATCCGATCGGGTGCCAATCCGTTGGAACCGATGTGTGGTTGAGGATTTGTAAAACGTTTAAGTGTTGAGGATCCAAAAGTCAGCCGATCGGATGGTCGTTCGATCAGACGGCAATCCGTTCGTTGTTCAGATCCTTGAATGTTTTAAAAATTTGTTTAAGTCTTGACCCCAAGTGTAACCCGACCAGATTGCTGGTCGATCGGGTGGCAGTCCGATCGGACGGAAATCCGATCAGACGGTAACCCGTCCCGCAATCTTATCGTTTTACATCTTGGCTATTTCGTTAAGTTTTCGCGATTTGATCAAGACGTTACGACCACGAGCTAAACAATGGAAATCCACCAAGTCCAAGTCATTGGATCAGATGGGAATCACCCCATCCGATCAGTTAATGTTCTCGACGGTTATTCGTGTTTAACACGACAAGCCGGTCATCTCGTCACTAGGGACCAGTTCTCTAACCGACACTTCACTATAGGAAGAGTAGAAGGTCTGTACGAGCTCTGTTGCTACCGGTTTCGAGTGAAAAGTTAAGAAAGTTTGAAGAAAAGCTTAGAAACTTTTGACTTAGATTTAGGTGAGATTTGTGTTTATACACCGTGGAATCTATCAGATCTGGACTGTTCTTGATGAGATGAAGTCACACTTCATTGTTCCTAGGAACTCCATGATGACATCACCTTGGAATGGCTCAAATCCGAGGATTTAACGGTGAAAAAGTGAGATTTGATGGTGAAAAAGATGAAGGAGTGCGTGTAGATTATAGAAGTACAAGATTTGAGGTAGAAACTTACAAGAATTGAGAGAAATCGAGAGAAAATGGCGAGAAGCATGCTGTTCGAAAGGGAGCTGTCACATCACTGTTCAAGTGATGTGACATGTGCTATTTATAGGTGAAGAGGTGAAAGGTGATGGAGTGCCACGGATCTGATGGCTGTCCGATCGGGTGGCTGTCCGATCGGGTGGCCATCCGATCGACCAGTCATTCGATCGGTGGTCTCCAGTAAATTGCGTTTTGATGTTTCGTTTTGATCGTTAGGTGTTGCAATAGTTTGGTTACACATTTTCATACCCACATTCATATAATTAATCACATAGGGTCGTATAAATATCCACATTTCAAAGTTGCGATACAATAATCGGGTTTCGTTTCGAATATGCGTTACTTTGCGACGCTTCACGGTCATCGAGGAGGGTAGAATAGGTCCTCTCTCAATGTCATCGTGAACGTTAATGTGTGTGATGCGATGTGCGTTTTGAGTAATGAGTTGCACTGCGACACATCACGGCTATCAAGGAGGGTAGAATTGGTCCTCACTCGACATCTTTGTGGTTGTCAGCAAGTACAATGTGATGTGATAGCGATAAAATATGCGATAATATGCAAAAATATTGCGGTATAGCGATGTATGCGATATAGCTACATTATGATTCGAATCTTTGGTGCTAGGCATAACGAGTATAGCGAGTGGTAACAACGCACGAACGTGCGGGTTGTTACAGCCACAACCTACTTAGTTCCAACAATATTTCCTCTTATTAACTAGGTTAAACATTCCTAGTTAACTTAGTGGGTTTGGGGAGGTTATAACCTGTTTTATTTTAAGTCCCGTTAACTCAGACCTCTTATAAAATTTATTTTCTCAAAAGCATTGGTTCTCCTTTTATTTAAGGGTAAATTACACTTTTCGTCCTTTAAGTTTGTATCGGATTGCAATGGATAGCCTTTACCTTCAATAATTACAGTCACAGTCCTTTATTCGGAAAACCCCTTACACCCTACGTCCTTTAACACTAACCTAGTTAAAATTTTCAGTTAAGTCTAAACATGTGCATTGCACACAAGGGTAAATTGGTAGTTTCACTCATTTGTTTGTGTAAAAAACCCTATCCCTTCAGTCTTCTCTAACCTAATATGTATCTCTCTCCAACCGCAACCTCCATCACCACCGCCATATCCTAGCCACCAACATCGTATCCCGCAACCACCACCACCAAATTTGTCCACCAAGCCCCACCACCACCATCGAATCCAGCCACCACAGTCGGAAATTGATATTGAAAGGAAGTTGCAGCTTAGTCGCCGGAAGAATGACGATTTCATTCTAGTTCTCCAGTTGAAACAATCCATTGACGGCGACATTTTCTCTGGTTTTCGTTAAACTGAATGGCGACGGTTTCTCGAATTGTTTAGTTTGAACGGTGGTTGTTGATTTGGGGAAATTACTTGGTTTTTGATTGTGGAACTAAAGCCTGCAGATCTGTCAAATTAGTCTTGTAGTGGTGTGTAGGTTTTGGCAACGGTGGTGTGTTGGATGATTCGAAATTCATCACCAGGGCAAAAAGGCATTTTTGTTGTGTTTATCAATTAAGAAATTAGAGTTTGACTTGAGTTCGAATTTTGGTAGTAGGTATCAGGGATGGAAGTTTCAATTTGGGTTAGATAAATATGAAGGTTTTTATTTAGTATTTGAACTAGGTTATAACCCCGTGTATTACACGGGGTTGAATAAATAAATTTTATATACTAAATAATAAAACAATAAATCTTTAAAGACTTCTTTTATTGTACGGGTTAATAAATATAGTTTTATATATTAAATAATAAAAAGTTATATCTATAAGAACCATATTGTACGGGTTTAATAAATGTAATTTTATATACCAAATAAAAAAGTTATATCTTTAAAACCACGTGTATTACACGTGTTGAATAAATGTAATATCGTTTACCAAATAATAAAATAATACATCTTTAAAAAACCTCATTTATAACACGGGTTAAACAAATGTAATTTTATATACCAAATAATAAAAAATTATATCTTTAAAAATATGCGCATTACATGGTTTGAATAAATGTAATTTTCTATACTAAATAATAAAAAATATATATCCTTAAAAAACCCCGTGTATTGTATGAATTGAATAAATCTAATTTTATATATCAAATAATAAAAAGTTATATATTAAAAAACTCATGTATTACATGGGTCGAGTAAATGTAATTTTGTATGCTGAAAATAAAATATTTAATATATTAATACAAAGTTTGGTTTTTGTGATAAAAATAGATTATTCTGTTATTGCAAAATTTATTAACGAAGTCTCAATAAATTTAACCCTTTATTTAGAACTCCGTAAATGTATATATGATAAATAATATTAGTTAATTTTATTTTAAGTTTCGTAAAATCTATTTAATACCAAATTAAACAAAACGTTCAAATATAATTAATTCAAATAAATATAATATTATAAATGAGAAGGAGATTAAACTATATAATAATTATCCATAAGATATTAAACTAATAATATTTAGTAGGAGGATTATCTATAATATAAGATATTAAACTAAATAATATTTAGTAGGAGGGTTATATATAATTAATTAGAATAGATTAAACTAAAATTATAATTATCTATAATAGATAGCCTAATATGATGACAAGTGTCCCTATAGTGGTTTCTTTTATTATATAGTATAGATTTTACTACAAAATATGGGTTAAATTTATGTATTGTTTAAGCAATTAATAGAGTGCAGTAAACAAATTTCTTTTCTTCCTTTATTCCTTTTCAACGTAAATTTGATGTTGAGTTATGTGATCTTTGATTCAAGGCTCTTGATATCCATTATGGTGATTCGATTAGGCGTAATGGAGGTGGTGGCTCATGGTGGTGGTTAGGTCATGGTTTTTTTTTTTGGGTTGTGGGGGGGCTTAGGTCAGATGGGTGGTATCGGAGATGGCAGTTGTGGTTGATGGTGGCAATGGGTGGTTAGATGTTGGATGAGAGGAAAGAATATATATATATATAGAGTAAATTGCCATTTTGGTCCCTGAGCTACATTATGATTCGAATCTATGGTGCTAGGCATAACGAGTAGTGTAAAGGACGTAAGGTGTAATGCGTTTTCCAAATAAAGGACTGTGACTGTAATTATTGAAGTTAAAGGCTATCCATTGCAATTTGATACAAACATAAAGGACGAAAAGTGTAATTTACCCTTTATTTAATATTAGGTTTATTTATTTAAATCCTAATATTTACCGGGTTAATTTTTTTTACCACTAACGGTATTTTACCCGCTCATTAATATTAACGTGGTTTGATTACCAAACCCGTTTTTGGGGTGTTACAAGTCTACCCCCCTTAAAGAGGTTTCGTCCCCGAAACCTTTCTTACGTAGTTCCTTGGGTTTAACCCCATGGACTTGGTTTCGGTAATTACTTGAGCATTGCTCATACTTTAACAATTTGTTGGTATTACCAGGAAAGTATGGTAATGTCTTTTGGTTACAAAACGTATGCGTCTTTCAAGTGAAATAACACAACTCAAAATAATGTTTTCATAATTACTTGTAACGCAGTTCAAACAAACTTTTCGTAATTTTGTTATTTCGACCCGTTTGGTTAACTTAGCGAAATCCATCGCTTTTATACTATCGAACTCTTCATGAATCCGTTATTTTAACCCGTTTGGATATTGTAGTGTAACCTGACACTTTTAACAACTGAACTCTTTTGTTTTCAAATTTATTCATTCGGTTGATTCATACGGAATCCACCGCTCAAGAACAAGCCGAATTTCTTGATTTTTATCTTAATTATTCAACAAAAATCAATACGTATTATTAACGAAATTTTTTATAAAGTATATAGCCACCTACCTTATAGCTTTTCTTTCAATCGTGCTTTTGCTCTATTTGACTTCCCAACACTTCACTTGTGTTGCCTTATGATCCCTATTATAGGTGATCAATACTCTTCGTTAGTAAGGCTTCATGGGCCATCACTTCCGTCTTGTACCTATCGGTGTTAAGAACTGTATATTTTAATATTAACCATTTTCCAATTCCTCTCATAATATTTATATTTGTTAAAACGTTGTTTCTCACTAAAACTAAATTTTAGTTTAACGTTTTCTCTTTAACTTATGTCAACTACTCATATCAAGAAATTGACAACCAAGAATTTATTCTTTTCCGTTCTTATTTTATGCGGGGAATATAGGGGTGTTAAAAAAACTCGTGGCTCGCAGCTCGCTCGAAAACAGCTCGAAGAAAGCTCGGCTCGAAATTGGCTCGGTTGTTAACGAGCCAGCTCGGCTCGGTTTGTAAACGAGCCGAGCTCGAGCTTGGTCTGGCTTGGCTCGTGAGCTGGCTCGATAAGGTTGACATCCTTCATTTTTTTGTCCCAAATCGCTTAAAAAACAAAAACTAAGGGAGTATTCCCCCTCTAAAAGAAGGTAAAGACAATGTACAAAGTGAATTAACTATTTATACTCACATATTTAGCCATATAGTTAAATTAAATGGCAATTATGGCCATTAGTCTATGAAGAAATTCATTTTTATGGGCTTTTTAAGTAGTAAATTTTGTGGTTTTTTGTTAGTTCGAGCTAGATCGAGCCGAGCTGAGCTAGCTCGAAATCTAATCAAGTCGAGTTCGAGCCTCAAATCTCAGCTCGATTTGAAATTCGAGCTCGAGCCAAGCCAGCTCGAATCGAGTTCGAGCCGAGCTCGAGCTGGGTCTAGCTCGGCTTGACTCGGCCCGTTTACAGCCCTAGGGGAATCGTAACCCATTCCCACGCTTTACTCAAGTGGCCCATGAGTTTCTTTACTTAGCCCCGTAGGCTATTTCTTTAGGTTTTCACCTCTTTAAGATGAGGCCCCTATAGTTCATTTCTTTCTATTCGTGACCCGAGGGTCATTTTGGTCCCATAGACCTTTACATAGTTTATAACCTGAAGGTTATGGTGATCCCATAGATTATCCCTTTACTCGAGTCATTCTTTAAAATATTCTTGGTGTAAAGGCACCCCTTTTATGTTTGAAAAATCATTTATTTTCTCGTTTGAAATCCATTAACTTTGACCGTAGTTCATGACTACGATCGTTTTCTTTCCGAGCGATATCCGTGCTCCTATAACCCATTACCCGGGCTTATTATTTTATAATTCACGTTCCCATTATGGTATGCGTTAAGACTTCATTTTGAATCGTTTAGTTATTTATATAAAATCCTCAACTCATTCAACCTTACAAAGTTGAACATATTTATCACAAATTATATTTGCGAAATTTTATCATTCTGTAGTCATAACTCATACTCCGAGTCTTTTGAATTTTAAATCCGCGTTTCCATTTCTCGGTTTACGCATATATTTAAAATCCTACACTTCAACCGGGTAATTTACCGAATTCCTTATTAATGCATCCATTCCGGTATGCATTAAGACTTCGTTTTGACCTGTTTGGTTGTCTTAGCGAAGTCCACCGCTTTTATTCAACCAAACCTTTATTCTTTATTTTACCATCCTTGATGGCCATGAATGATGATTAACATCATCATTCTTTCTTTACTACGACCAAAGTCGACGACTTTGATCGTCTTTCCATGTGGGCAATACCTCCGTTTCTATGACCCCGCGGGTCACTTATACTTTTGGTTTTACGTACCTTTTTTGTCAACTATGGCTCTTTCGTCCATAATGACTTATTTTGCGAATTTCCTTGGGTCATTTATTTCTATGTGCGCCATATATCGTTTTTTTATGGTTCCCCACGAAAACCATTTATACGAGTATGCCTATTAAGATTTCTTGACTTCAAGGATCTTTTAACTTTTCATTCACCTCGTCCTTACCACATCGGACGTAAATGTGTTCATTATAAAAAGTTCATGGTATCATGTGTTTACCACTTACTTGGCCATGGTAAGTAATCGACACATGGTACGCGTGACCTTATTATAATTATCACATCACTTCCCATGTAAGTAAATCCTCGATTCATTTCCATATTAATGATTTTATTTCGTAAAACCTTGTTTAATTGTTATTTAACAATTATTAGTCACCCGTTTTATCCTCGAACATATAAAATGTTTTCCTTTTATAAAACATTTATACAATCACATTCGTTAATGTGATCATTAATTTTCTCAATAGGGTTCATATTTTCGAACCTTTTTAATCGAATTTCGAATTTTCGAATCCGAATCGAATTCTAAACAACCCTATACTTGAGGAACATTAAACATTGTAACAAAGAGTACTAGAATATGATATTGGTAAGGTACCGGTAACAAAAAAAATGGTTAAATAGTATAACAGTAACGGATTGATCGTCATGAAGGCCAAAGACTAGAAGAAGTAACATGCATAGGCCAATCGGAAAATATAAGGAAATCTAAGCCAGTACAATACAATGTAAGCCAAAATTGTACGCTTCATAAAATTCCTTAATCTTAATCATATGATTCAACGATCTCATATCCTCTAACATTGGCTCAAAGAAATACAAACCTAGCAAATCATGGATAATCTTTACCAAATTCTTTAAATATATATAATAGTTAGTTTACAATCCAATAATGAATATATGTTTTTCATTAAAACATATCCACATAATTTGTAAAGTTTTATTTAGAATAATTTCGGCCATGACTTAAAGATAAAGAATAATTAATAACATCATCATTTCAACCATAAATGGATAGTTGGTAGCTTCTTCTATATTTATCTATTTTTTAACATTAAAAAACATGAAACAAAATAAAAGCCGGCCATATCCGGCTGTCATGTAACGCCAACGAACTTTCTTCACCGTTTTCTCGGTTACTTCAATGTTTAAACGATCCTCGAAACGGTTACTAGGTGTCAAACTAAATATATATATTTATTATTCAAAGAAAATTGACTAATTGACTAAGTATTTATGTAGCTTGAGAATGACGCTTCTACGGCACCGTAAATTTTGAAAAAGGTTGATGTTTTTTTGATTTTAATGCCCCTATAAAAAAGAAAATTTTGAACCGTTGCCCCTTAACGTTTTTTTTAGATCCTGACATAATCATTTATCGTATCCTTCAAAACTAATTCAAAGACATATAGACATATATCTCGACTCTCTTATAACATTTATCGCTTCATAATAATTTTTTTAATCATATAAGTTTATTTTGGAGCTATTAAAAAGTATAGTAAACATTAAAAATACCTTGAATAAAAATTGTAATTGAACACGAACATAAAATATCTATTATTCGATATTTTCTTGTATTAAATTATATAGAGTTTTGTTTATCCACAAAAAAAAATATGTAATTTACTAACTCACTAATAAAAATTTATAATTAAGCCAAACACTCACTAATAAAAAATATTAAGGCAAACGGTTAAGGGTATGAGTTATATAAAGTACCTAACACCTAAAATTCCCAACAATAATAACGCACCATCACCATTTTTCCCTCTTGTACACACTCTGCTAACTAAGAACCACCGGAAAAAACATGATGGTGTTCAATGCCCGGACTTCCGGTGAATCCACTGGAGGATATTTGGCCGCGAAACAAGTGTTTCCGGTGGAAGATTACCAGGAGAAAATTTCGCATCGCCTTATTGAAGCTGCGCATACTAATGATCTTAAAGTGGCACTCGAATGCTTGGCGGATCCGTTTGTTGATGTGAATATCGTAGGAACTGTGTGCTTGAATTCGAAGAAAACAGAAATCGTGTTGCACGATGAGTCTCCGAGCGAGGTTCGAGTCGAATTTGAGGAGTTTAAAACGGATGTTACTGCTTTGTTTCTTGCTGCTCATGCTGGAAATGTGACGCTTGTTCGAAAACTACTGGTAATTTGATCGTTTTTTTGCGTCGTCAGTCTTTAATTACATATTCTAGGTGGCAGAAGGGTTGTGCTAAAAGTACCTCAATTCAATGTTATGTTTAATATACAAGGGCATGTTTAGAAAACATTTATCATATCATATATCTCGAAGTTGAGTGTTGCTGAACGTACCCTCGGAGTTGAGTTAGAATCACCCAATTTTATTCAATTTTTTTTTTTTTTTTGTTTTTTGTTAGATGATGGTTGGTAATCTGAATTTTGAATTATCGACCAATTTTGCAGGAGTTAATGCTTAATTAAATGACTAATCATAACATATAAAGAGTCAAAGGGCCATTTAATCTTCATAAACAAACCTCGCATTTTTTCTTTTCATTTACATGTTAATTTATATTGGTTGTTTTCTTAAAAAATTATAATGTCATATCTAAATTATTTTAAGAATTTTAAAAATGAAAGTTTTTAAATTTTCACCTAATGTGTGACATGGCATCAAATAGTACTGCATTAGTAGCTTTTGATTTTATGTCTAGTTTAAAGTTGATATTAGCTAATAATATAACCTAATTATTGAAAGGTGTGTTTGAGATTGCTTATTTTTAAGACATGTGTAGTGGTAATGCTCTTACCCTTGGGCGTTTTGCGTCATGTGGTATTCCAGTCAGCAATGGGGCATTATGAGGCGTTTTCTATAACGAGTGTAGTGGGATGTGTGACATTATGTTAAAAAAAGGTGTAATAAAATTAAACAAAAAAAACCATCAAAAAATCTTATTGGACAAACAAAAGAAAGATCAAGGGTGATTTGCCAAAACTAATGAACTAGGGCGTGGAAAAAAGCACCCTAAAAGCAATTTTGTTGAAAAAAACGCCCCCGGGGTGGGAGATGGGCGTTATGGGGCCTTTTTTAGGGGAAAACGTCCAAAACCCCCCACTATGCATGGTCTAAGCGTTCGTAACTTACTGAAATTTATAGAAATACTTTTTAGCTTATTATAGAGAGAGAAAAGATTTGTAGGCACATGGAAACATGTTTATAACATTTTTAGACTCATAAACCATATGTATAAGTAGAAAAAATGCCCTTCCAACCACCCCTCATTTACATGCTTTGTGAAAGAAGAAAAAAACACCATGATTATCATTCTAATTTGTGAATATTGTAAAACAAAACTGTAGACTTTCGGTGCAAACGTTAACAAAAAATTATTCCGTGGGTACGCGACCACAGCGGCGGCTAGGGGAAGCCATGTTGAGATACTAGAGTTGTTAATTGAAGGTGGAGCTTCTAAGTTGGCTTGTGAGGAGGCTTTGCTTGAAGCTAGCCATCTTGGTTTAGCCAAGGCGGCTAAAGCTCTAATGGCGTCTGAGCTCATTCGCCCCAACGTCGCAATCCATGCCTTGGTCAACGCATCGTGTAGAGGGTTTGTAGATGTTGTTGACACACTTTTGAAGGTACATGTTATGCCACCACGATATTTTAATGCGTTAAATTCCAGTGAACTTAGAAGATTATTTTGTCATATATTTATCCTGCTTGTATTGTACACTATAGCCTATAGGCCTATAGTACAAATAATATGTAGAACAAATGCACGACAAGAAAAGTAAGAAATAATTTAAAGTGTAAATTATTGAAATATGTTATAGTAAAACATTTATTATCTTAAATACAAATCCAACCAAACTAACCTAACTTGAAATTTTGTTATATTAAAAAATTGTTACCTTAAATGCAAATCCAACCAAAGTTACCTAACTTTTTTTTTCATATAATTTAGCATATTGATTATATATTATTATTATTATTATTATTATTATTATTATTATTATTATTATTATTGTGAACTAGAGGTATAATATACAGATATATAAAGACTTATATGTGTTTCTATGTTTGGTGGCAGTGTGGGGTAGACATAAATGGAACTGCTCGAGTTTTGCTTCGGTCATCCAAGCCTTTTCTACACGCTGACGTTAGTTGTAACGCTCTTGTTGCCGCCACAGTTAATCGCCACATTGCCATTGTTCGCCTTCTTTTACAGGTCAAGATTTGACTGACAATTACTTTAAACTTAAACCGGTTCAAGAGTTATAAATCGATAGGTCAGGTTGGGTCATGGTAAATTTAGGGGCTGTTTGCTAGCCTCTGAATGGTCATTAAGAGGTTATCTCTTAATGGAACCATTAAAAATTTTACCAATGAGAAAGTAGAAGAATGTGACATTTGATGATTTATCATTCAGATGTTACCTCTTAACCATTCAGACTTGAGGTTACCTCTTATTTATTCAGAGGGTTTTGAACCATTAAGAGGTAGCATCTGAATGGTCAGTAAGAGGTTACCAAATAGCCCCTTAGATTTAGCATGGAGTAGCGGAACCAGAACTTCTTTATTTCGTGGTTGTCACTAGACTCTCTTCTCCACCGGCTACAAACGGAGTCAAAATCATATTTTTCTTCTAAAATTTTAGTTTCGTATATAAAAAATCGAACAATTAATACTTGTGGTCGGGTAGTTAGTAACTTAGGCCATGTGTAGTCATAAAGCCCTTTTGGGGGCGTTATGCGACACGTGTCGTGCCACGTCAGCAAGGGGCTTTATGGGGCGTTATGCAATTTGAGGCCGTAGTCATAAAGCCCCTACCCATCATTACCTATTTAATAATTTTAAGTTTTATTAATTAATATAAAAAAACTCTTCTATTTTTGATTGGCCAAATCAATTAACCAAACAACAATAACGCCGCGAAAAATCTGGCGCCCTCCCCCCATTTTTGAAACATAGCGCCCTTGGGGGCGGTGTTTCCGGCGCTATAATGGCGCGATGATGGGCTAAAACGCCCCACTACGTTCAACCTTAGTATATTGTTTTTGAACCGTCTTTGTTTGGGCTTTGGGGGCTTTGGGCTAGCCGATTAATTACCATTTGGACCGAATGAGCTAACAAACCGGATTTTCAATATTTATATTGCTTAAACTTTATTTTCAAAATCTAGTGATTTATTTACTATTGTTTTCAATATTTATATTGCTTAAACTTTATTTTCAAAATCCACTGATTTATTTACTATTTAATTTGTTACAGTCATCATATTTTGTTACACCCACACCTAAAATTATTTCATATTTTGTTTTTAAATTAGTTATAGGCTTTGTTTTAATTGTGTTAGACGTCATCCATCCGGTTTTTAAAACCAGTCTGTCAAATCACCGGTAAGGTTATGAAAACATTGATTAAAATGTTGTTATTTAACCAGGCTGGTGCGAGGACAGACACCAAGGTGAGCCTAGGCGCATGGTCATGGGACCTAACCACAGGAGAAGAGTTCCGAGTGGGTGCCGGTTTAGCCGAGCCATACAGCATCACATGGTGCGCGGTTGAGTATTTCGAAGAAACCGGTTCAATATTAAACGTGCTTTTACAACATGTGTCCCCCAACATTCCTCATTTTGGAAGAACACTCATCCACCATGCCATCCTTTGTGCAAATCTAAAAGCAATTGAGATATTATTAAACCGCGGTGCGGATCCCGAGTTCCCAATCCAAGGAACTGGATCGCGGTTAATCCATTTGGCTGCTCGGCGAGGTTATTACACCGTGTTGAACCACTTGGTCAATGCGGGTTGTAATCTTGATTCGAAAACCGAAGGGGGTGAAACCGCATTGATGATATGTGCAAGGTATAAACATGTGGATTGTCTTAAGTTATTGGCTAGGTCCGGTGCGGATTTCGGTTTGGTTAATATGGCTAACCAATGTGTTCAGTCGATTGCGGGTTTGGTTAGATGGACACTAGGGTTAAGACAAGCTATTTTAGACGTGGTTCGGACCGGGACGGTTCTTTACTCCTCGGACACTTCGATATTCTCGACTTTGATGTTTGTTACACGGATAAATGATGTTGCGTCTTTGGAAAAGATTGTTGACCAAACGGGTGTCATCGACCTTAACGAACAAGACGAAAACGGGTACTCGGCGGTTATGGTGGCGGTTATAAACGGCCACGTGGACGCCTTTCGGTTGCTTGTTTTCGCAGGAGCTGATGTGAATCTTGGAAACAAGTATGGTGACACCGCAATTAGTTTGTCAAAAGCAAGTGTAAATTGTGGTGATTTTGAGAAAGTTATTCTTGAATATGCACTTACGAAATCCACCCCAAACTCTTGTAACATTACATTTTACACCCTCCACCGAGCGGCTTCCAAAGGCGATTACGACACCGTTGAAGCATTAACCAATGGAGAAAATAACGTAAATGCCCCTGACAGCGACGGATACACACCCCTTATGTTAGCCGCAAGAGGCGGGCATGGAAAAATATGCAAGCTTTTAATCTCGAAAGGAGCGATTTGTGACATAGAGAATGCAAGACACGAAACCGCCCTGATGTTAGCTCGTGAAAACGGTGTAGGGAATGATGCCGAACGGGTTCTATTGGACCATATGGCTCGTGGGCTCGTGTTGGGCGGGGATCGGGTCAAAAAGCATTGTAAAGGGGGTAAAGGGTGTCCGCATACCAAACAGCTAGTTATGGTCGAGGATAACGGTTTACTGAGGTGGGGAAAATCGAGCAGGAGGAACGTGGTGTGTAAATGGGCGGAGGTGGGGCCGAGCGTGTCGTTTCGGTGGAACCGAAGGAAAAAGGCGGACCGGGATGAACCAGGGTTGTTTCGGGTGGTTACAACTAGGAACAAGGAGGTGCATTTTGTGTGTGAGGGTGGTGTTGAGATGGCTGAGTTATGGGTTCGGGGGATTGAACTTGTGACACGAGAAGCTATTTTCGGAAAGTGAACTTTCTATACTTTATTAATTATACTCTACATATATTTAACTTAGCTGAAAATATAACATATATAATTAGAACATGTTAAAATGTGACATTTACAATTTGTCAGATCGTATTTTAATATAAAATGGTTGTGAAAAGCTTAGAGAAAAAGTAACATTTATCTTTATCAAAGTCTGTCCAATTATCTTTGTTTATCAAATTCATTTTTTTGTATTCATTCCATTTATTAATATTATTACTTTCTTTTTGCGTATTTGATCAATCTGTTTCTTTTTTTTTTTTTTTTTTTTTTTTTATCTATTTAGGTATAGCAATAATTTTAAGCATTATGTGCATCCCACATGATCCAGAAAAAATTAACGTCCATTAGATCAAAGTACATAAAAGGTGTCACAACTTTTTGAAACTTTCCCCCTATAACACCATGCGTAGTGGTAAGGGTGAATAATGTCCCCACCCTTGGGCGTTTTCCGCCATGTGGCGATACAGTCAGCAAGGGACATTATTGAGCGTTTTTCTAAGATGGTTGGAGTGGAGATGTGTGCATTATGTTAAAGGATCTAAAAAATTAAACAAAAATAAAAAAAACCAACAAAAAAAGCTATTGGACTAAAAAATGGAAGATTAAATGCTATTGGCCAAGTTTTCTCCTTCAAAGCATGATTCAAAACATGCCAGGGAGGTTTTTTTCGAAAAAAAGGCCGGATGGGTTGAGCGTTTTCGGGCGTGATTGAAGGGAAAAACGCCGGAGATCATGCCCACTACGCATGGTCTAATGATTTGCAAGATCCGTCACTGGTCACACCCACTTACAATAACTCACTAACCAATTAACCATAACATTGGACATCTACTCATTTAAATAGAATTTAACATGCTATTCATATCAAGATAACCACAGTGTCTATTTACAAGGTAAAGCTACCAAATTGGTTACTTACGGTGATTGAAAATAATCTACCCAAATTTAAATTGTGTTCCTTAACAAAATTAACAAGTAAACGACCCGATGAGTCAAAAGCCCAGAAACTTTTATCTTAGTAAACGACCGTATGATTTGAATGTTGTTTGTAATCCGATAAATCATTGGATCATTCAGCTTATTGCTCTACATTGTCCATTTTTTCCAACCATGAGACTAAATGGCTTACATCAATTAAACAAGTTGATTATCATTTATTGTAGCAAATTCCAGGGATTATTACGTGATGTTCGGTTTGCAGTCAGTAATCATAATCGAAGAGCTTGATTCTCCGGTGATATGGGAATAGACTTCTATACCAAATTTATAGGTTTCATCCCATTTCAAATCTTACACCCGTTTAGGAACGATTCCTACTTAAAGCCTAGAAGTGATACCCAAAAGAGCCATCTTGATCAACTCTTTCCTCAATATCTTCCCTGGAGCGTTTTTTGGAATCGAATCAATGAAACAAACTCTTCTGAGTTTCTTGTATGGTGCAACCTGATTCAGTATCCCTTTAGTATCTGAATTAAGAGAAAACTAAGAAATAAAAAAAATACCTGTTTTGACACATAATCTTTCA